>NC_056725.1:400819740-400859740 GCF_019279795.1 Protopterus annectens
ATTTTCTATCTGAATTTCTGGATCCCATTCTGACACCACATCACTCATCTTGTTGCCCATTAAAGATGAGCAGGTGGGGTAGTTTGTTTACATGCTTTATTACATAGAAACACATCAGGATGGATAGCAGTAGTACAAAATACAAACAGACTGATTAACTGACAGACCACACAGACAGGCATGCTTACATTTTGACAGCTTACTAGAAAATGGCAGTCAGGCTTGCAAGTGCTTAGCATTTATACACTTATGCAAGCCACTAGAAAGCTTCTTAAAGGTATACATACACATACATATTGATCTAGACTTACTAAAATATTTAAATCTGATGGGAAACAGAGGGTTGGATCACCAGCACAAATCCAATGAAAACAATCTAAGGTGTGCACTTTGGCAAAACAGTTGATAAGAAATAAAGACTAAGTTATTAAAACAAGAAGCATCACTTTGGAGTTCCCTCTGGTAAATGTCAATTCAGATGTTTTGCTTGCTTAAATATATACCCTGGGATTCATGAAGCTCAGCGCAAGGCTGGCGTAAGGCTTGCACCAGCCGTGCGGCATATATATATGGAGTAGTCACGCCATATGCATATTAATGAAGGCGCACAGCCACCACAGCCACATGCATAGGAAACGTGTGTGAGTGCAAGGGGCATATCGAAGTTGCGCAGGGAGGCGTGTCAATGTCAGCTGTCGAGGAGCAACCTAAACTGCTGAATATTATATTCCACCAGCAATATTAATCGTACCTATCAGTGTTCTTGGATACTGAAACGTATGCAAAGCATAGTCCCTGCAAACAGAAAATGAAGAATCAAACACAAATGCAAGGTAGGGAATAACGGGTCCCTACCCATGAACAAATGACATGAAAACCGTGTGCCCATAGTCCAACGTAGTGTTGATACTATACCATGTGGAAGTGAAACGTATCATATGTTAGCGTGCCGCCAGTAGGTACGTCCAGTCCAACGGAGAGGGTCACCAGCCTACCCATAATGTGAGGGAGGGAACATAGCTGTGCAGATGTGTCCATAACAAAATACACAAGGAGAAATGTAGATATATGTAGTGACCGTATGTCTGAATCATAATTCTTCCATAGACGTCATGCAATAGTTGCATTAAACATATTTCACTGGACGTATATTACATAAATGTCATAACAAACAGAATAAGATACCGAAATGCTACAAGAATAAACTTAGATAGAGGCAAGAATTGTAAGTTCTATCTGCCGAACTGACCGTGGGTATGTGTCGGCCTGTAAAATATGCTGTGTTCACCGCAAATGTCACAGTAGGGTTGCCACCTTTTCAAATGGCCAAAGTGGGACATGTTTGGTACAGACATCAGATTTTACAGGCCGACACATACCCACGGCCAGTACAAAGGACAGAACGTAACTGTTTTGCCTACAAAAAAGCATATTCTTGTAGCATTTTAGTTGTTTATTCTGTTTCTCATAACATTCAGGTATTTCAGATACAGAATAACTGTTTAATGCAACTATCACATAAAATATAAGAAATAAGTTTGTCCTAAAATCTCAGGACAGTTGCCATGTTTACAATTACATGTCAGGACACAACTGCCCAAAGAAAGACTGTCCCTCGCAAAGTGGGACAGGTGGTAACCCTATGTCACACTGTGGCCAATTGAAAAGGTGGAAACACAACCGTCGACTGTGGGGAGGCATTGTCCACAACAGTTGGACATGTGTAAGGAATAGCTTGGACATAGGAAAAGGTGCCACCCTACCAATGAGTACAACAGGCTGGCAAAATCCGGAAGGCAGCTGTATAATCCAAACGTGTATGTGACACAGTCGAACGGGTAGTACCCGGATACACCAACCAAGTAATGAAAGTGAAGTATGGGCGTGTACCTATGTGCGTGAGGTATAGCATGTGGAAAGCAAACATGGCAGGGTAGTCCACACAACCATAAAGGTACCCGACACATGTAGGGTAGTCAATGTGTAACTCTGGCCGTGTCATGGGCCAACAGCCAAAGTAGTGCTCTATGGGGTGTGAGGAATTTGCGTGTGAGGGGTGGGTATTTAATTGTAAATTACTCAAAGGCGATACTGTGTCATATGCAGAAAAGTTGAACTGGAGGTGTACGAGGGGGCAGCTGGTGAAGTGGAAAGAAACACAACCACATGTAGAAACAGCTGCAAGACAAGCAGACAGGCCATAGTGTAGAACACAATCCCACAAACATATGAATATGGAAATATGCAAGACAAATGTATAGATACGGCACCGTCACATACCCACAGATGGGTCCTGATGGAACTGGCCATAACAAACACAACACACCTGGATGCATAATCGCCTACCCAGCATACCCTCCACAACACACAACCTGCCACCATACCAGAACGTCCACCAAATCCAGCCGTACTTGGTCCACTGGTTTGTTGCAGAAACAGCTACACACAGTGACCCTTATGCATATGTAGTAGGTATTGTCACCCTAGGCAGTGTCAGGATTGCAAACCATGTATCCCCTGCAGGTAAAAACCCCTGCACATTTTCGTGAAGCCACAAAAATCTTCGTTATCTAACTTTCTTTGGTCTAGTCCAATTTTTGGGATATCCCTCATGGGATGACCAACTTGTGTAAATAGTAGAATGGGTAGGACAACATGATGTCCAATCCTGTAGATATCTGGACACAAGTCAGAACGTGCAGTGGAGGTCCATGACACTGTCCAGCCCTAAGTGGGCATGCATAACGTACCACCCAGGATAAAATACCTTCCTGTGATGCACGTGTCCAGATACGAATAGGAGGGAGAATATAATGCACACATTTGCAAAGTTGAAAATGGCATGAGGGTGAGGAAGACACTGACGTAAACAGGTCAACCCTGATCAAGTGTGGGGGACACTGACTGTGTGCAGTCGTGACTGACCATACCTGTCAACTTGTATGAGCAAGATATCTGGACAGAGCCGTGAATATAAGTGAGACAAAGGTCCAAAAACAGGGAAAATCTGTAAAGATAGCTCTTAGAAACATAGACATTTGATAGAATAACAGTTTGCACATTGGCATTAATGTTTGGAGTATGAAGTCTGAAACCCAACTGTCTGTCAGCACGTTCCGACTGCAGTCTTTAATGCTGAGCTACTGCTGTGCCAGAACACAACGGTGTATTACAGAGGTCTGTGCCATATCACACAACTGTCCAGATATTCGCAGAATGACTAGGGTCACCACCTGTCCCACTTTGCGAGTAACAGTCCCTCTGTAGGCAGTTGTGTCCTGTGAAAAAAATCAAGACATAGCAAATGTCCTGAGAGTTTAGGACAAAGTTATTTCCTAATTTACTTTAATAGTTGCATAAAACAGTTATTTTATATATGAATCATCTATATGTTATGTGAAGTAGCATAAGCAATTCAAATGTTACTAGAATAAGCTATTATATGTACACAAAGGGTTAAAGTTCTGTACTATGCACAGCTGTAGTTATGTTTTGTCCTGGAAAATCTGACATCTCTACAGAACATGTCCCACTTTGGGCAGTTGAAAAGGTGGTAACAATCCGACAATCTGCACCAGTGTGGTAAATAGCTGAGGATTGACGTCACTAAATAATGAGAAATATCCTGAGTATAAGACTCCACAACCTGCAGAAAACTCATGCTAATGCAAAACCTAGCATTCTATCAATGTTCTAAGCTTGTAACAGCAATCGTTAAAATGTGTCCCTAATTGTCACCCCATCGTGTAGGTTGTGCGCAGGTTCGGTGCTCTAAGAGGTTGAGAGGTATGGTCCGTACATATTTACAGGAACATCCCTTCACACTTGTGTAATGCACAACTGCATACCTGTAGTCACTTCATGTCCAAAAATAATAATCCCCGTATGACTGTATACAGGTAATAGTCAAAGGTGAATGGGAACACCCCTGACCGTGGAGTATGGACTGTAACACCCCCACCCAGAATAAGCTGCTGACAGGTGACCAAACACCTGTGTCTATAAACACAGGTAAAACTTCAAAATAGGGAGATAATCCCTGTCCATATGCTTCATCTGACATTTGAACTCGGCCAGGGAAGTTCCGTTCACCAGGTGGACAAGTCTAAACCCAGATCACTACATGAACACCCTGACAATCAAAAACCTGTATGTGGCTGGACTATATGCCTTGGTGTTCTGCATATACTTGGAGTGATTAACAATGCAGCCGGAGTCCACAGCAGTAGGCAATAGGGAATGTGTAATATGTAGTACCGCCTTTTTCCCAGCAGGAGAATGGATGCCTGTGTTGTAGGTGAAGCGGTGAGGCCTATGTTGATGTAGCTAAGTACTATGGGTATGCATATCAATGAGGGAGAACACCAATAGAATAGTGGTTCCGGCATCCGGCCAATGTGAATGCAGTCCCGGTTGACCTACGACTACTGTACATATAACTTGAAAGTGTAATGACTGCGTTCGTGCTGTACACACATTTAAATATGTAAAGGTGAACGTGTGTTTCGCAGCGGTCCATAAACTGGAATACAGATATGTAACTGTTACAGTCAGCATTATGAAAGTTCATGTAAGCACAATTATCTATGAAAACATATGTAACCCACAATAAGGATATGCAAGTGCGCCTGCGCGTGTGTAATCCGCTCATAGAATAAAAAATGAATGGTGTTTTCCCCACGTTCTATGTACATGGCTCATACCTGTTAACCCTGCAAAGTACAAAACCGGACAAAGCCATGACAACAACTGGTACAAATAGGGACAATCCCCAGATATTGCCCTAACAAACATAGAAAGTGGATAGAATAACAGGTGTGTCACTAGCATGGATTCTCTGAAGGGTATGAAGTCGTAACCTGAAATGTTTGTCATTATTTACCGTCAGTCTTTAATGATATGCCACTAACTTGCCAGATAGACACAAGGTTATGAAAAACAGACCAAAGATAAGAGGCAAACAGCTGTACATGCAGCGGAAATCTGTACAGTTGAAAGGTATGATATGGAGATATATATACACATATATCCACAGACATAATCCAAAGCAAATTATGAGATGAGGAATGTACAGACATAACAAACCAAAACTGATATCGGCAACCCGAAAAAAACTTTGCAAACATAAAAATAAATTAGCGACTGTTAGAAACTGAAAGTAGCCACAAAAACAGATGAAAACTAGCGCTTTCTTTCACTTTATTCTTATCGTGAACTTCTTCAGAAAACCAGGATGCCTCCCAACATCCTGGTTTTAAACCCGTAAAACAGGAAGTGATGTTATTACATTAATCATCTGTCACAATAACAATATTTTATATTTAAAACATCTAACATTTAAACATACTTATTAAATCTGACACCTATATTACATTTTAAAAATTGTCATTTTAAAAAATAGCTGAAATATGATCATTTAACACGGTAATGTAATAAAATAATGGAAATATTGAAACACTATCAAATTAATGTGAGGCATAACCATAATTAATACAGAAATGCCTAATGAAATACTTAAAAATGATGGATGTATATGATATAATAATATCAGAACAATACTCAATTTTGTAATCAAATGGAAAATTATCCACAATAAGACAAACTGACTCAACCATATATGACAGTCTCTCCCCCCCCCACGCTGATACACAAGTATACATAAAGATACTCACTATGGATAACAAACACACTCAACATACCATGTCGATGCACAATAGTGGTGTAATGTACACTCTAATATAAATATAAACCTGTACATGAACGCTCACTCAAAAATGCACCTAAACCTTCCTATTGTAAAACAAAATATAGAAGACTATGTGTGAGATGTCTTACAAAATCTAACTCAGACTACCGACTATGACTGGGAGCAGGAACATCTTAAAAAGCACCCATATTTCAGTAAAGCTAAGTTTTATGGTAGGTACATAGATGATTTGGTTTTTGCATGGGATGGAGAACAAACAGAATTTTTGTGTTAAATGATCATATTTCAGCTATTTTTTAAAATGACAATTTTTAAAATGTAATATAGGTGTCAGATTTAATAAGTATGTTTAAATGTTAGATGTTTTAAATATAAAATATTGTTATTGTGACAGATGATTAATGTAATAACATCACTTCCTGTTTTACGGGTTTAAAACCAGGATGTTGGGAGGCATCCTGGTTTTCTGAAGAAGTTCACGATAAGAATAAAGTGAAAGAAAGCGCTAGTTTTCATCTGTTTTTGTGGCTACTTTCAGTTTCTAACAGTCGCTAATTTATTTTTATGAATGTACAGACATATCTATATATGTATATAGATATATATATATATATATATATATATATATATATATATATATATATATATATATATATATGTACACGATACATGAATAGATATATACACAACAAACATATGTCCCTGTACATATAACACATGTCCATAAATAGGTCATGGTATAGCTATTATGTATAGACAGACAGACATGCATGAAAGGAGAATACACCGATGCTTTCCAAACCATTGCCCGGAAAGTACCTGTGTGACAGGGCCTGCAAGTTCTACACGTTAAACATGAATATAGGTGTCCTTTGCAGGACCCCAAAAATTAATCCTGTATGAAGTGCGAACCGTCATTGATGCAAAAGAAGTCAGACCTGCAACTACGATATAGGTGTACATGCAACAGTAGCAGGTGCAAGTGTAATAACACATGGGTCGATTGAATGTATGACGTACGACCTGATATCCGCAGAGTGGGGAGTGCTCGGAAGTGTCCTCACACTTTATTATCGCTCACATTAAGCATGTCTAATGGGTACTGTGGAGGGGTGTCAGGTATGGGAATCATGGGTATGCAGAATTGGGCCAAGGTGTTGGTTGGCACAGATCTATTAGGTACTCCCCATGGGCGTGATCAATATACCTATGTGGGTATAGCACATGCCTATAGTCTCCAAAAAGGTGCTATAGCACATGCCTATAGTCTCCAAAAAGGTGCAACCCATCTACTGGATATTGTGTAAACCATTGGGGGAAGACGTAGGGACCTATATCAGTGTCATGTAGGCGATTATCATGGATGGACATGCGTACGACCAAGATGGTAACCATACCTGCCAAAATGTCAGAATAAGACAGCTGGACTAAGGCATAGTACATGACAGACAAATAGGGACTATATTAAATATACCCCAGACAAAGTCAGAACATTGATAGAATAATTGCGTAGTCAGGAATACGAATGTTATGAGAGTTAGTAATCATGAAATAGAAATGTCAGTCATGATTACCTAACCGCACAGTCTGTCATGCCTTGCCAGAAATCTACCACAAAGGCACATTATCATGACAAATGTAACAGATTCATAGGTCAAACCTCGGGGTGTATAGCCATAATATGTACAGGTGAGAGGTATGAAGGTAAACAGTCCTAATTAAATGTACAGAAATAGTGATACTAGGTGGACAGGTGAGAAGAAAGACGTCAGGACAAATGACAAAACATGTACAAGTCAAAAGCATGTATTTCCACAAATGTGAATGACAACGTATGGCCTATAAAAGTCAATGTGTAAGGTTAATAGACTCAAAAGACATGTGTCCCTCAGGGTGTCATGCAATGTCACCAATACAGTGTCCAGTCCCCCATACTCGTACGTGAGCTCTGCCACTGACTGAAAGCGCAAATACCGGCGTACACATAAGGTACATGATAGAATAATTAGTGTGGATAAGCACCTGTTGGCCTGTGTGAGGAATATTACCCTCTGGGTGGGTGTGTCCTGCAATAGAAATGTAATGGCAACTGGCTTGTGATGGCGCCATTATTGTGTGTATTGGTGTAAGAAAATTGATTTCCAGTATCAGAAACATACCTTGCAACTGTACGAATGTGCAGATGTATGCCTCATATGTGTGGTGTGTTCCTCTTACAATCTGTACCCGTCTGCCAAATACCTGAGAACTGACGTCATTAAATAATGATAAACATATGAGTTTAAGACCCCAAATCCCTCCTCAGAAAGGTCATACTAATGCAAAACCTATAATACTGTCAACTATCTACGTTTGTAAGAGCAATATGTAGAATCTTCCCCTATTTGTCCCCCCATCATGTTAGGCTTTGTACAGATGTTTTGCACTAGGAGGTTGATAGGTATGATCAGAAACAGATACATGTCTGAGGAAACAGCATTATCGACCGCAAGATAACTCAGAAGGTATGAAAAGCGCTGCAGTAGGAAGCTCAGTATTGGCCGCAGGTATGTGCTGACATGTCAAATGATACAGCAGTTTACATGAAGTACCTATAGGGCGTCACCTTTACCAATGATGACAGTGGGACATACCCACAGCCATGCATACACCACAAATAGACATAGCACAGAGCAAAGCCTAGGCCATGATACACAAAGCCTCCGGCGTGTATGGATAGAGTGAGAGTACAGCAAGGAATGATGACTGCCAGGCTATTCAGCAAACACCCGTAGGGGTGTGCAAGACTGCCCGTAACACGAACATTGCACGGACAATGTTGGGATTTGCAACATACCCCATTTGTATGTGTAAGCTAAGCAAATTATGTAATTATGTGATACATGAAACAATAAGCTGTCCGTGCAAGAGCAGAGTTATGTGCAGAAATGTACCCGGATGTTATGCAACTAACGTTTTGCACGTTGCTAAATGGAGCAATGACAGCTGCAAATACAGTATGAATACAGTCGAAGAAGCATGCCAATGTCCAAGTCCAAGGCCCGTGGTGGCTTGGTCCTTTGGATATCAATAAATCAGTAGTTGTCCTCCCCCGATCCCTGGTGTGGAAGCATAGCGCAGTGCCACGAGAACGCGCTGCACTTCAAAACAAGACATATGGATAATATACATACAAAATGTAGGTTTAGTTAGATGTTAGTACGCCATACAGATGAATGGCAAGCTGGAGACAACATGGCTACTGTGTACTGGTACTTATGTGCTCTGTCAGAGATGTAACGAAGCATTTGTAGGCAATGTGAGGCAAGTGAGGCTGAGGAAAGTGAATCACAACATGTCATGCCATATGGACCAAGCCTCTACATTGTAGTGTAGGTTAAGGGGACTATTAGAGTAGAAGATAGGTGACAACATGAGTGTGTATGTATAAAACACTGTAACCTCACCGGAGCAGTGTCACATGTGTGCTGTGAGTACTTAGTGGAAGAGGCGTGTCATGATCTATCCTAGGGAATGTCAGGAGACTGATGGCGTACGCCATGGATACCACCGATGTGACCTGCAAACCTACCCACAGTGTGTCACGCCAGTAAGCCTGAGTAAGCATGTGTACATGCGTGTTAGCCCGTGTGCATGTGTGGAGTGTGGAAGAACGAGTAAGCTAGTGTATGAATGGTGAAGACCATGTAATGTCATGTATGTGTTTGTAAGCATGTATACATGTGTACTACACACATCACACATGTACTGCACACACAGACACACATGCTGCCAATACTACACACATCAGTGAAATGGCACATGGATGGAGAATACATCATCAGAAGTAACAGTGCTGTAAACTATGCTACAGTGATGGTCATAGCTGCAATGCATCATGCCTGCTGATATACACCTGGAAGTAACACACTGTGTGTTAACAGCATGCTAACATCAATACAGTGGAACAATGCCACCGTGTGCAGCAGCACCAGGTTAGTCAGATCCTGCATCAATGTTACACATCACAGGTGGTGGCACAGGTGACATCATATGCACAGGGTGTGGTGTTAACATTTCCTGAGCTGTCATTGAGCCATCCAATGTACACATAGGTGTGTGTGTGTGAGGGACAACGGTTATTGCATGCCCAATGGTGGTGCAATGGGTGTGTGTATGTGATAGCCATAGCTGTTTGTGGTAAGTGTGTGTGTCTGCATATACACAGGTACAGCATGTGTCAGCCATATACAGGAGGTTGTGGGACAGTCACAGACCGTACCTGCCAGGCTGTAGAGATCCCCATTACTGGCCAAGGACACCCCTCCATGCATCCAACACAACCCAGTCCTGCATCTGTCAATGTCTACACATACATCCTGGGATCTGTACCACAACCTGTGGATAAACGTGAGTCTGTAATGTTAACCTGAGGTGCATAGAATTGACTGTTACTACAGATGGATATGAGCCATACTCATACTCCAGTATAATAACCACTGCTGTCTGTTGCCGAGATCTGCATACAACCAGTCAAAGGTGCTGCACTAACATTGTTTCCAATGCCCATGTAATACCCAGCAACACAATAACCGGTGACTACACATGTATAATCCACGATCACTACAGCACACAGTATGTGCAATATCACAGAGCCATAGCAGATGTACATACATCCAAGGTGCTCACGTACAGACAATGCAGCACATTCAAGAGTGATAATCCCAACATACATATCTATATACAATCTGCATTTTATATATATATATATGTATATATATATATATATATATATATATATATATATATATATATATATATATATATATATATATATAGCTATATGCACACACACATATATATATATATATATATATATATATGTAGATACATACATACACACACACACACACACACACACACACACACACACACACACACACACACACACACACACACACACACACACACACACACACACACACACACACACGTGGCAGGGTTGGGAGCAGAACATAAATGTAAGCACTGTACCACACAACAGAATTACGCAGTTACAAAACATGCTACCGTGATCAGTGGATCACATGATTCACACAGGCACACGTCTAGCCTGCAGACAGCAGCATCAAAGGCAAAGACACCGCACGGATGTTATGGAGAGTGAATACTGCAAAAGCAATGTACTGTTGTCATGCAGCTGGAAACACACTCACACACACACACACACACACACACACACACACACACACACACACACACTCTTGGCAGGGCTGGGAGTCGAACATACACCTAACTACCCAACACACTACAGCATGACGCATTTAAAGAACGCGCTACTGAGATTACTAAACACAGCCGTCCCAGAGGCATACTTCTAGGCATGTCATCATCCGCACTGACAAGGACTCTGACAGGGATTGTATAGAGAGTTAGCAGTGTGAAAGCATACAGACATATTACTGTCCCACGGTGCACGTAGACAAACACACAGCAGTGGTGTGATCGTGGCAATGTAAGATGTACGGTGCACCAAGACAACATGACATAGTCACGGGATGCCCCACAGACAGTACACCCTTCAAGATAGTCGACCAGTGTGTACTCAGTAGGCATCCATCGTGACGTTGAAAATGGACATCGGTTGGCTGGATGACCACTATGGCTATACAGGATGTCAACGGCCATGCACAGAGGGACATCACCGACACAAGATGTCACTGGGCATGGCCACATGCTAAGTAATACACGTCCGTTCGGACTGTACTGTGTGCACAATGGCGTACTGGGCATGCTCACACAGCAGTTGCAAAGGGCCATCTTGCATGCAGACGGAGTCTCAACTCGCAAGGGCTCAGTTGGGACTGACGTGTGTCCATCTACACAACAGTGTACTGGGCATGCTCACGCACTTAGCAGTTGCAAAGGGCTGTCTTGCATGCAGACGGAGTCTCAACTCGCAAGGGCTTAGTTGGGACTGTCATGTGTGTCCATCTACACAGCAGTGTACTGGGCATGCTCACACACTTAGCAGTTGCAAAGGGCTGTCTTGCATGCGGACGGAGTCTCAACTCGCAAGGGCTCAGTTGGGACTGTCATGTGTGTCCATCTACACAACAGCGTACTGGGCATGCTCACACACTTAGCAGTTGCAAAGGGCCGTCTTGCATGCAGACGGAGTCTAGACATGGAAGAGCACAGTAAGGCATAACTGTCCCCACGCACAGAGCTGTCACACTCATGCTGTGACCAGTACACACTCAGCTGCCATCACAGCTGTCACAGGTGCAGATCCCAGATGTACACACCTCAGTCTACACTGTAGTCCCTGAGACATCAGCATGTTGTTGCTGCAGCAGTACACAGCCATACATTACCACAACACCATATGACACATGACCAGTGGACTGTACAGAGGTCTACAGCAACTGTGCAGGATACACATGTACTGACAGGGTTCCAACAGGTGTTATGCATTGCAAGTATACCACTATACATGACCAGGTCAGCTCAAGACATACCAGGGGCCCAGGGTGTTGCACAGCTGTGACACATGAGTGCTGCTGTACACCAACAAACACGCATGTTTGGATATGTCAAACATGTGATTGTAGTGGATGTGTGCATGGACCACACAGAACAGATATGTACATAGCTAAGCCTTTGCTGTCCCCTGTGAAGAACAGTGGCCTAAGCAATCATACGCATGCAAATGGAAGGTGGGTCCATGTCTGTTGAATGCTCACAGTACAGGAGGTAGCAATGTCAACGGAGGACACATTCCCCTGTAGTAGTCACCCATGACACCCATGATATCATACCACAGTCCATATGTCATGTATGTCAACACACGTCCACCAATAGCAATGCATACAAACATGGCTACAGGAGACACATGTAGGACCAATGCACATGTACAATCTGTACTGTGCATGCAGCAACCATGCATGTGCAGTGGCCAATGTCCAGAACACAGCTGTGCCCAACTACAACATGCAGTTGCAATGCAGCCCCATCATTGACACCTGTATATGGTGATATACAGACAGTACAGTTGGATGTACATCACATATGGAGGGATCTGTGTCCATAAAGTGGTGATCCACCTGTGTAGATGTATGTGTGCTGGGGATGGCTCACAGGTATGTCACATGCCACCCTACCATGCCATGTGCAAACAGTAAGCTATGTCACTGTTACTTGATGGTGATGACTTAACACATACACAGTGGTCAGGTGTAGCCAACTGTATGTCATGTGACACCTGTATCACTGACATCCACCCGTGTGCACATAGCCACACAATTGCCAGACATAGCATTGGTACATATACTGCGGACAGTACAGCTGCATGTCTATCAAACGGATCACCATATGGCAGGTTTATCATTCCCAGCACTGCCATGTGTTTCCGCTTGTGTGACCACACATGTCACATATGGCGGGGACTACGTCCCAGATGTAACACATCCCTGTACACCATTGTAGAGATCTGTACATACTGCAGTGTGGAAAGCATGAGGTCAGCAGGTGTGGTGCATCATGCACATCGGCTATCAGTACACACATATCTGGTCACCACAGTGTGTGTGTGTATATGTATGTATGTATGTATGGCTGTCTGGTGCTTGGTGTGAGGGTGTATGCTACCATACTGTGGAAACAGGATCACTAACCTCTCATGGTGATGCAGTTTACTACCCTGTTGATGCCATCGGTCCCAGCCATACTGGCTACCTGTGCATGTCCCTTCTATGTGCCACGTCATGTGGGTGCAAAGTACTGCGAAGGTGATGACCACATAGGCAAGGGTCCACACATGAACACTTTGGGATGTTTTATAGTGTTGTAGACCCTGTGAATGTGGCCATGTACCTGTACTGTGACAGAGTATTACTGCTACACATTGTGGCCTCATGCTATCAGGTGGCCTCTAACGTCATCATTGGCCTGAATGCTGTGTACAACCCCTGCACCATGTCACCATACCTGTAATGTTTCCCGGTATGTATGTCTCATCTCTGTCCGCTGTAGCCTGTTCAACTGACCACATGCTTCAGGTGCAGTATATGTGTGGTCATCTGTGTCATGTTCGGACATCTGTGTCATGTTCGACTGTCCAACAGTCAGGTTGAGGGTGCGTTTAGCATGCTGATATTGCCATACGTGCCTGTGAGTACTCCACAGTTACACATGGGGGACTTCAAACACTGCTACCTGTATGCACATGCCAGTACACCATAGGAGGGAACCAGGGAATTATCAACATGCCATTACTGTTGTAACTGCAACACATACTGTGAACATATCACAATGCATGCTGCACCTGGACTACATGGTATGACTGGTGCATGTTGACAGTACACCACTGATGTCACATACACATCTCTCAGTATTCACACACGACCAATACAACATACACATCCCACAATATGCATACACAAGTAATGTTAGATACACCTCTCACTATTCTGTTCACCCTGTGCATCAGACCATATGAGCATATCCCTGCACTGATGGTGTGGATGACAGGGATGTGGCACAGGCTTCATCATATGCACAGGGTGATACTGTTTGCCAGGGGCATAGGCTGCACCAATGGATGACATCATGTGTGCGGGCAAGGGCCAGTGATTTGAATGGACATGTCTGTTCCATATGCATGTGGGTGTTGTGAAGCCCTACAGTTGTGTTTGCTGTGTGCGTGTATGTGTGCACACAGTTCTGTCATTTGTGAGGCCTACACAAGGGTACTATGGACAGCTCCAGATTGTACAGACCAGGTTATACAGCTCACTGTGACCGGACATGGCCACGTGTCCTGTGCCTGCCAGGGGTTGCACGGGCACTACCAAGCAGAGGTACAGAATGACTACTGTCTGATGACACATGGCCACTGGAACCATGTCCCCACCGGGAATGTCCAGGGCCATGTCCACGTGGCCTGCTGTGACCTGGTGTGGACATCGCAGCACCAGCTGCACTGCTACTGCTACTGGCACAATGGGAGCGGCCATGTGAGGTGGCACACTCATGGTGACCTGCACTAGGTGGTGTAGCTGGCCTACGTCCTTGTGTCCTATGCCTCACCCCTACCAGATGTTCCAGCACAGACAGCTCATGCTCACGGATTGCCATGCCACGGTCGAGGATTCTGACCATGTCACCCAATTGCCTGTCCAGAACATCAGCAAGCTGCTGTTGAGCACCTGCCAATGCCTGGATGTTGTTGTTAAGGGTACTGATAGCAGTCCTCTGCAGCCTCTGCCCTTCTCTGTTCTGCCGTTCGGCACGTGCCTGTGCTGCCATCACAGTCTGGAACATGCGTCTGGTGATCCCAGCTGCTGCACTATGTCCTGCAGGTGCATGTCTGCCAGAGGTTCTCCTACGAGCAACACCAGCCACATGCCTGTGTGGCACATCTGCAGTCAATATAGTGCCACCATGGTGTGGAGACACACCTTCTAAAGCCACCACATGTTCCTGTTCAACACTAACAAATGCTGACTGTCCTTCCTCTATGGCCACTGTAGATACAGTATGTGTTGGCAGCTGAATTGTGTGCGGGGAAGAGGGGGGACATAGCTGGGATGTCAACCGTTGGCACAGATTCTGCCCCTGACATCCCTGTCTGTACCTCGTGCATATGTTCATCACTGATAGCATCTGTGGGTACACTATCAGATGGACCGCAGGAGGGTAACGCACCTACATCACCTGTGAATGCAAAGAAATACTCTACATTACAATAGACACACTGACACACACACACACCGACACACACACACACACACACACACACACACACACACACACACACACACACACAATGACACACACACACACACACACACACACACACACACACTGACATACACACACACCGACACACACACACCAACACACACACTGACACACCGACACACACACTGACACACCATGCATGTGAGATGACAAATGGCATGCAACATGCTTGTGATACAGCTGACAGCATGCAGCTCAGACATCAATAGTGTTTGTAAGCATACCCCCTGGAATGCACACTACAGCAGGCAGGTGTCATATCATTATCCATGCAATTCACATGATCATGGTAGTATGCATGCATCCCCATGATACACCATGTGGACCAGAACAGGATAACAGTACACATGGCTGGCGTGACCTTGACATGTAATCTGCCGACATGTTCATTAACATGCATGCATGCCTGAAACAATGGTGTTGTGACACATGTACAGTATCGCACTGGGTATCACATTGCAGTGTTGTCCATATGCCCTACAGATAGAATGCATGTTGAGCAAATGTGCATGGGCATGGTAGGGGACTGGGCCGTCTACATTGCTGTACAGTGTGATGTACAGACACTGTGCCATTGCATGGCATCATGAGGCATCTATATTGCTAAACTGTGCATGTTATGTACACATTGCATATCCAGAACTGCATGCATACCCATGACATACCTGTGGATTGTGACCTACGATGCTGAGGTGTATGCACACCCAACCATGCTGTGTCATGTGACAGGTCACTGGAGGACATACAGATGACACCCCTGCATGATGACTACAGAGTGTTAGCTGCCTGGCAACCATGTCCACACATAGCGGACTTGTCACATCACCATTTCACACATGACATTGATGTACCACGCACACATGGTGCACAGCTAACAGTGATGTCCTACGGCAGGGGGGAAAAATACTGTTTCTGTGGCCTGGTGTCACTGTCAGTGGAATCTGTGAAGGTAACTACCATCATGCTATGACACAGACATCATGTTCAACACATCTTATGAGGTACATGTCACTGACACCTCCACTAGCTGTGCACAAGCAGTTATGATGTGCAGCGTACCACATCACCTGTACAATCGGTCTAGTACGGCTGTACTTCGACCATGTGTGAACAAAGTGGGACAGGGTGTTTCCACATCCCATCTTCTGTGTGGCTACGTGTCTCTGGCCATCCCCCATGACCATGTGTGCACATGTGTTGGTCATGTATGTGATGGCCATCTATCACACATGTCTGTGTTGTCCCATATGACATACACCCAAAGATGTTGGTTATGTCACCATCCACAGGGCTATGCAGACAACAGGTGTATGTGTGGTATGTGGGGTATGGGTTATGGGGAATTGTGACAATATTGCAACCAAAACGCTACGTGTCTCAGACATGTCGGATGGAACATAACAATGTGTGAAACCATTGCAGGGGCATATAACACAATGGTGACGCCTGTGGTCTGCCCATATCACTGCTCACTGTGCGGTACTGGTTTGTGTACCACACATTTTGTTCCACTGTATAGTACATATGCCTCCATTGTAGAACACCTCCACCGTTGTATGCACAGCTGGACACACATGTAGCAATGACAAATACTGTACTTTCATGTCTGTGTATAATTTCAGTTGTATATATTGCACATGGGTGGCCTGTGTGGATGATGGGTGATGCGACCTGTATATCCATAATGTGTATTAACTGGCCACATGGCAAATAGATTTATGCTTTGACATGCCTGATACTGATGATAGACTCACCTGTAATGGACTCTTGTCTGTGCGGCACGTCAGAGGTACCTGTATAGGGTGACACAGCAGTATGAACACTATCCATGACTGTATGACAGCTACAGGGTGCACAGTGCAAGTTAACACATTCGCTTGTACAATAGCATATAGTCAGCACATGTGTGCATACCATACCTCTCAACCTCTTGGAACAATAAATATGGACAAAGCCTACTATGATGGGGGGACATATAGGGACAACTGTGACATATTGCTCTTACTAACCTGGATATTTGATAGACCAATAGGTTTGCATGCACATGGGTTTGCAACGGAATTTGCAGTCATAAACACAACTGTATGTCATCATTTAATGACTCCATTCCTCAGCTATTTGCCAGAAAGGGACAGATATTAAGGGGAACACACCGACAATATGAGGCAGACATCTGGACATCCTGCAAATACCTGTACAGTTTGGAGGTATGGTGCATACACAGGGTAGCATAAAGCATGTGTGTCCACATACCTTGCATATGTTGTTACATTACATGATGTAAACTGACACATGCACGTACGTGGGATATACTGGCTATATGTTCAGTACTGACTTACCAGGCAACTCCAGGCTCATTGGTTGGGATACACCCACCTCCACGATGGCAGCTACTGTTTGTGGGGGCTGTTCCGAGGGTGTTCCCAGACTGGCCAGTAGCTCCTCTGTGTGTGTGAGTGGAGGCTGGGTTGGTGACCCACCACTCGTACCACCTTGTTCTCTGGCAATTGCAGTGGCATGCTGTTTTGCATGATGTATGAGGTCCGTGCAGTGTCTGCGCACCTGCTGGTAGGTGCGGTTGTGGCCACCCACTTCAATGACCCTCCTGCGAAGATTCTGCCACAGGTCATCCCACTGCTGTGCATGCTGTGGTATGTGGCTAAATAACACCTCGTAGTTCTCATGGAGGTACGGTATTATGACATCATCCTCCTGTCGGCTATATGCTGGTAGGCGTGTACGCGGCGTTATCTGTAAGACATGATTAAGGTGACAGGTCACATTTACAGACATGTACAGTGATACTGCTGCACATACATTCTAGTACATTCACACAGTTATCTTTGCAAATCAACATGACACTAACATGACTGGCATGTATGTGTCCCACACATGTAACACCCAGTATGCATTAGATATCATCCCCATATATGTGTGTTACCTCATTAGGGTTCCTACTGCATGTGACGTCAGTCTCCATGTGGACATGTCTGTTTGCATGCACTGGTGTTCTTACCTATCTACCCATGCCTGATGTATCCATGGTAATGCTGTTGACCCAGATGCTGTGGATATGTCACATATCAACACAGACACAGCCTTGCTGGATTTGGGCAGTGACAATGCACCAAGTACGCATGGAAACCTGTACATGCATCTGTTTTTCCATAGACATCTACACTGCACAGCTGTTCAACATCCTGCCATGGATCACCTGTGTTGCACATGTGATAGACATGGGACAATGGCTAGTCGGATGTCATTCGCAGGTAAGGTTATCGGCTATAGCATGTATGGGCTGGGTTTCCTAGCTGTATTCGACACACATTACACCACCACTAGGGGCATCAGTGACACATTACTGATCCAGATAAATGATACTACATCTACCATATGGCCATCACACCATGTATAGCAGGGGTGATATGTGCAGCTATGTGGACAGGGCTGCATGGTATGCATGGTATGTCACAGGTATGGTACAGGGATTTGTCCAGCATGTGGCCATCCTAATCGTAGGACGGTGGTTGTCCATGATGTATGTCTTTCAGATCAAGCTATGGACATGTAGCATGTCTAACAGCATAGTGTGGCATATGTCTGTATGCAAGGTGGATAGTATGCTGCATACTGGAGGTGAGTATTGTGGAGGCTGGTATCGGCCATCGACGCATGGGCCCTACCCCTGGAGGGCGATGTGTATTCCAATATTGGTCACACGGGTGCTGTGTATGCCTGTCCAATGATCTCTGTGCACATGGATACCACCCTGTCATATCATGGGTACCTCGGATGACTACCTAAAGGGCCAGGGAGATGTCTCCAGCTCAGGGAGGTGTACTACCCTACACCATCCCTAACACAGTGTCCATACTGTTGACCACAGCCTAGGTGTTTCCTAATGGGTATGGGGGTATTCCCCTAGTGGTGTCATTGCTGATATCATCCACCAGAATGTGCACATATGTCACACATATCACACACACAGCCCATTCTGTATGTTGTTCACAACACTGTGACAACAGTTGCCCATAAGTCATGGCCATTCACATCATCACATACACAGATGGCTGACAATTGTCTGTGTGGTATGGGCTACAATGCAGGTGGGGTACAACACATTAACCCTGGTTTACTGTAGCTGACACCGTGTGATATGCACATGTCACTGTAGCACCTTTGGTAGTTGTGAGTCTGTCAACAGGCCACTAGTAGAACACTCCTATGACATACACAGGCATCTGTAGCCAAACATTCACACTGTCTTGTGCATTTGTGCTGCTAACATCTACATTGATAATGGTTCATGGACCTGCAGACCATATCTGGCAGTGTTCTGATGCGGTGCTATCAATCATGACTGTTGTCCACACATGTGGGTTGATAGTATACAACACCCTATCTGTAATGTGTGGGCATGCTCAGCACTTGTTCAGAGCTTCTTGGTACATTATGAGCTACTGCTTAGTTTAGCACCCATTTCACACCAGTCCTCACAGGTACACTGTCTGTCCATACATTTCCAGCTTGATAACTGTACAACAGCTGTCGTACACACATCACTCACATACCTCGTGAGACATGGTGGTTTCTATGGCCTGTCCACCTGCCACGTACCACTTATATACAGGAATGTCCAACTGGCATGTACCAGTGCTATTGCCTGTCACTATGATGACTATGTTGAACATGTGGCAATAGAGCTATTCTCATGTCCACAGTCAATGCACACCTCCCAACATACAACAGTACAGCCTGTGGGGGATGCACATATGCAGCCCTGCTGGGGGTTATACTGTCACCAATGCTGACTGCACCTGACAGTCATGTGGGGTTGTGCAACATTGGCAACGCACCCCACACATCACATGGTCTCACATGATCCCCACCACAGGCCACACATACGGAGACACCTTGTACAATACCCCTCCATACTCTGTGTGGGCACCAACAACAGCCCACATTGCCAAACACAACCACACCAACCTATAGCCCACAGACATGTGTGCCCATCACATACAGCCAGTAAGGTGTCATAACATACACAACACACCTGTCTTAGGTGACTGTCGGCAGTCACACTGCTGTTCCACTCAGCAGGCTACACAAGGTGATAGTCACTAACATCCTGCTGTCCACTAACTGGTTCTGCAACATAACCTATGCACACATGCCACAAGTCAGCAGGTACGATGTGACTCCCCTTCCATGTTTGTGTGACAGACCTCAGGGCACAGACTACGTGTGCAGGGACATGGAATAGCCCACCAGTGTTGTCGCCCTGATGGTGTGGTCCATGCCCTGGGAAGCATTTTGCGGTCATCCGGACCTGTTACCACTGTACTATGAACGACTGTATCACTCCCAACAGTTGTCCATGCTTCTGCTGTCATTCCACAGGCATCTAATATATGTCCACTTTGACAGACCTGGCCAAACAACATGATGCTGTGGCACAGTTGACCTGCACCTGTCAGTCCTGGGAGTACGGCTCACATGTTGGACTCTTGCTGCTTTTATACTGCCTGTCTTGCACAATGCCCAATAACAGTCATCACCAGAACGGGTACTGGCAAGCGAAGCATGTGTTCATGTCACACAATGCTTGACATCATCCTCTGTGATGCACGCAGGCAAGGCACACCTGATACTGCACCACTGCAATATCTCTGCAGTGACTGGGACTTGCCTCTTGGCTCTGCAGAGCACACCTGCAATGACTGGGTATAGACAGACCGTACCTCTCAGGCACGTACCTGGACTGGCACACCCACAGCTGAGGTGTCCCCATATTCCACTATGTTGTACACACATCCCGGCTGGTTACTTAGCACAATGCATCACAGGTGCTCCATGTGCATATAACTGTGTCTGTAACTACTGCTGCTACTAATGTGAGACTGACAGTAACCCACACCTAACTGTGATAGCCTCACATGTACTGACACATTAGGCGTACACTGTCCATGAGTCATAACCTCCGCTCAGCTGGTTCGACCCATACACCACCTCCAAGACCAACAGTATCCTTGACATGGACACTACCAACATGTGACTGCTGTTCCACACCTGTGGTTATCCCCTCATTGGTGGAATCTGAACATCTGCTACCCACCCTTGTTAGCCACATACCGGCACCACACACTTCACGGCATACACAGTAGATGAGTACTACAACACCAACTACAGATGTCATATGACAGTGGTAGTTGTCATGACACATGTGCAGGTGGACAATGCACATGCAAATGCTGAGACATACCCCAGTGCACTTCAATAGAACGTACACGACAATGTGGTTCATGCTATTCCACACAGAGCCATGCAGGTACACACCAGAATACAAACAACACTCTGGGGGTACAGTCCCAAGGACATACTTTACAACAACAGGTGGGGGCTGTTACACAGTGGTATACATTTCCAGGGGTGGGGTGACTCACTGGTCAGCCTCGGTAGGGCCACAGGATCCCACATCACATACACTATAACTAGCTACGTACACATTACTGCGACACATTCCAGAATGTACCACAGGGCATTATGGTGGTATGTCAGTAGTCGTATGCAATACCCACATCTGCTCACACATACAACTGTCACTCTGGAACATGACAGTAACAGGTGATGTTGGCAACATGCTGTCTGATGGCTTCATTGCTAACATTACACCCTCTCACTCCCTGCAGGGCCACATTCCTTGCAGGTACATTGCGGTGTACCTGCAGTCACACCTACACAGTACTGGCCTGCACTCTATATGTCCTAGGACACAGGCCCCTTGTCACCCTGCAATATCCCAGGCTGTGATGTCCACAGAGCTCTGAACAGCATGTCTCCCCACTGGGACACCATATTCAGTAATAGCCTTGTACCAGACATTGTGGCCCCTGACAGGCACACAGTGACAGTAACACTCCTCACAGGTGGCACCACACTGCACTACTGGGACTATTACCCTACACACCTCACTGGTCTGTTATGCACGGCTATAGGGCACATCATCATGGACATCATTTGTCGAGTCTTTGTTGTGCTCCAGTCCTTCGATGCCAGCTGGGTTGGTCTTGTTGGGGCCACAGCATGCCTACTATACCTGTTGAACACCTTTCCTACAGTCGCCAGAGTTGTTCATGACAACACGGGTGTCCACACAGCCTGCATTGTCCTCTCGCTGCCATTCAGCACCGTTCTCCATTCTGGTATTGACTACATACACATCCACCTGCACATCACAACATATGTCTCCGGATGTTATGCAATGTGGCTAATTGACGGGACACACACACTGAGGATGGCATACCATATCACATACTGCAATCCAGTTACACTTGGCTTACCACAGTCCTCAGTCATGGGGCCCTCATGTTCGGTATATGCTTCCCTGAGGTACAGACTACCACTGAGGGGACTTCCCTGCCTAGCTTTACAGACCACTGCATACCCAGTGCTGTTGTTGCTCCACCAGCTGATACAGACCCCATCCATATGGGTGTCACTGTGATAGATACCGATATGAACATCATGGCCTCTACCTGCATGACAGTTGGTGTGAACATCACCTTTGCAGTACACCATCCTCCCACTGGTTGTCACATAGATGTTATTCCCCTACATACATGTTGCATTGTACATGTGTGTAAGACACATGTATGTCGCACACACTCCTGTGATTACCACATTGCCACTGTGGCATGGATATTCTTCTACGTGTTCACACATGTCTGTCCTGGGTGTGTAGCTGGTACATAGGCACCCATTGTACCTCTGAACACCGGACGTATACACACATCCATGGGTACAACACCCCGCATAGGGTGTACCTTACGCAACAGCTTTATATACCCCTACATTAAAACACCATGATGTTTATTGCGCTACAACTGGTAATGTATGCGGCTTATGTACAGACACCACGTCTGTACACATTTGCAGACTACATACTCAGGGGTGACGTCTGCTGCAAAGACAGGGCCCATGTCTGCAAATATGTTTATGGATATACTCCACATACACAACATACACAATAGCCACTATGACTATGATGCTCATGGATACGTGCACACACGCGACTGTGTGTGGCATGTGCTTGGGGGTTGCATTCCCAGAACGGACACTCACCATGCTTTGGGACATGTTTCCTATGTACATCACGCATGGACAGTCAGTAGCAGTGTTCATGTGATACCTCGCTTGCTGGATGGTGGACACATGTACGCCAGGGATCACTGCAGTGGCTGTACTGTGCAGTGATGCAGGTTACACATGGCTCTTCTGTTCACAGGACACTGTCCTGGAGAGGTGCCACTGGTGTGCACACTGTAGTTGTTGTTACACATTGACTTGCCAGACTGCATGGTACACCACTATGAAACTGTGCAGCTATTACATGTCCTTTGTGCATGGTTACTGGTATAGCCCTTCCAGTTAGATTGGCTGTCATGCTATTACAATGTCCCATGACTACAGGCCATATATATACTGTTATTGTACACGCCAATCATGTTCATGTTTGTCTGTCACATCTCTTCTGCTATTCTAGTATGGGAGTAAAGTTTGCATCCTTTGCAAATGCACAGAGTGGAGTACATAGTTATTTCATCATAACTGTTTATACATATCTTAATTACATACTACTCACATCAATATATGATACCTTTGTTATGCATCATATGCCTGTTCTCCTGTGTAACATATCTGACGTATCAATCTACTGTACTATACATTACACATGTTTTACATGGTATTCATAATTCAACTATTACTTGCACAGAGGGTCCACCTTAGACATGTCATTGACGTTATATGCCCATACACATGTGTACTGTTACAGTATATCTACATATACTATCCCCTGCTATGGCACGTACTTATTGGACATACCCTGCCACTGATGGCGGGTCATATGACATTGTTCTGTTTAACGCTGTCATGTGCATCCCTTGTGGTGTCTGTGCTGTTTACCGTGTGGCCCACTGCTGGACGCACATCTTCTACAAGCATTAGTACGATCAGCGAGACATCACTACATAAATACCATTCCCCACTTTATGCATGGCGGACACTGTTAATTACTGCAAACCAGGCTATGCATGCACTGACATTACGTAATACAGAACATACTATACATACAGTTAGCGTTATACATACCTTGATATTGTTCTGGTGTTTCATCTCTATCTCGCACCTCTATATCACTCTTTCAACTGTTATATGGTATGAGCATACAGTTTGCATATCTGGCAAGTCATCCTTATATACGTCTATACCTGCAACATGTGGTTTACTGCCACCAATTGGTGGTCCAGTGTGACTAATTACATGCTTCAGCTGTGCTGCTACTCCATTCACCAATTACACGGTAGCAGTGGGGTATAATTGAATTCTCCACCTGGGCATTGGCCATTTGCCCTGCTTTCAGGGAGACAGCCTGTATTGTGTTTTGTTGTGTGTAATTGCAACTGCTTTGTGTAGAGCAAGTCTATTTTGGGGTCATGTCCCCCGTGGATTGTGTGTGATTCTACCTGTGACTGTACCTGTCATCCCACCCGTCTGATAAAGGACTATTGCAAACACCTGTAACATCGCCGTTTGTTCCGTTATACGATGGATACAATTTTGCATGGCGCCTTTAAATGTCTCTCACAAGGTATGTCAATGGTTCAGCAGATGTAATTGACTAACTAGATGCTTGGGCTGTGGTTACGGTCTGTATTGCTATTGTTTACAGTGTGGGGGATGTAGGCGGGTGTACGTAGCATATACGGTTTTGTGGGACTTGCATTTCTACGTAGTCCATATATATGTGTGGGCCCCTTCCCTAATTACAGTGCTATCACTTAATAGACTTCTATTATGGGAATTTACTGTGGGCCATTGTTAATTGGTTTCTATATGGTATGCAGGTGCAGTTGATACTTTCATACCTCCGGATGTACGGCGATATGTGCAGGGATATTTGTAAATGAACGCTATCCCATGTATGTCTGCCTCAGATATTTGCAGTCATTGCAGTGGTGTTGGTGTCAGACCCTCTGTCACATGGCTTGCCACCTTTTCATATGGTCATAGTTGGACACTTGCGGGTCACACAGTGGTGTTTACAGGCTAACATATGGCCATGGTCAGTACACAGGATAGCACATACTTTTATCCTCATTACATACCTATTGTTCTTAGTCCTTCACTACTTATTGGTTTGCATGTAACATTTCCATTTCTTACATACAGGCATGAGTATTTCCTGCAACTATTGCATATTATGTGGGACATACTAATGTCCTACACTCATGGACAGTTGCCCTTTCTAATGTTTCATGTCAGGACACACCTGCCCGGGGGGGCTGTCCCACCCAATGTGGGACAGGTGTTTACCGCATGCCTACGGATAGCTATACCCGCACCTACAATAATCATCTACCTCCGAGTTGCCACCTACAGACACACTATGTGGACACCCACACGCACTTTAGTCACACGGGAACACACATGGCACCCTCATCACACACATACACAGGCTACATCACTCACAACCACAGTTGTACATGGTACCTACGTGGACCGCACCGCCGACAGTGGTGACTACATGTCCTTACTATCGTCCTATTGCTCACGGTCCTTCTGTTCCAGTACTGTGTTCTTTCTGTCTTTCATCCTCCTGGTTACGTGTGTCGGTGTGTGACATGTTCCATAGTTGGCGGTATCCTGTTTATTTGTACCTCAAAGGTGTTTAGAATGTCGTTGACCTATCTATATATTTGCAGATGCCAGTGACCCCTTGTATATCGACATATATCACACTATCGCCCTTTCTATTTGTATTATATATGTGTACATATATATAATATATATATATATATATCTCAGACAGGGGGGGTGACAGGCATGCTACGCCTTTCATTGTGTGTTTGTCAGTGTATACTGTGTTTCCTAGACTCCTCATGTTTGTGTCTGTACCTGTCATATTACACACCTGCCATAGGTTAAGATTACCTCCCATCCCACTTTGTGAGGGACAATCCCTCTTTTTGCAGTTGTGTCCTGCGAAATATTTGTGAACATAGCAAATGTCCTGCGACTTTGGAACAAACATATTCCCTATAGTTTATGTCATAGTTGCATGACACACTTATTCTGTATCTGACCCATCTACATGTTACAGGACACGGAACACTTACCTGCGACCATTACTAGACTATAAGCTTTTTATCTATGCAAAACACTGTAGTTCTGGTTTTCGTCCTGGCCGGGTGTGTGTTGTCCTGCTGACATCTGGCGTATGTCCCACATTGGTCATTTGAACTGTGGCAACCCTACCGTATGTACATCTTGCCTAGCAATAGTGTTGGGTAATTGTGTACATGACTGCCTGTTCCACTCCTGGCAGTGGTCGCTTTACCGGTCAAAGCAGGTGCTATTTGTTCAGGGGTGACTAATGCTGGTGTCACCTGTTCTGTACATCATTGACCATGATCTGCACAGTGGTCGGTGACACTTAGCCCTGTTTCGCGCATATCCGTATAGTCGTATTTAAACATTGCTTACCAGCTGTGGGCAACGCTTATTCCCGCTAACGTGTGCTACACATATTCTGATGACCTGCATCCGGACTGCATTACCCGTGCCATCGGGATTATGTTACATCCCTTGCGGGACATGGAACCAGTTACATGCACGACAGTCACTGCATGTACCACTTGGACATCTGGGGGGTTGTATGCAAATTATGTCAATTTGTATGTGCAGTACACTACAGCAGTTACTCCACACTACACTCACATGGATGACTCCGTTAGTTTACAACTTGATAGGTCTAGTTAATGGTATGTCCATGTGATGTTTACTGGCTGTACCCCAGCACTGGGTATGTATATCACAATTAGGTACACCCGATAATTTGCTACACCTTCATACGACCGTGGATACAGCATGCCGGGGTGACTACTGCCTGTCATGGGTACATCCCCTGCCTTGACACTACATCCATGATTACATTTTGTGGAGCCCCTCAGTAATGCAGCGGGTAATCCGTGATGACTGTGTGCATGACAGTGCTTACACACATGTGCTCCCGCAATTGCCTCTGCTCCAGTACATGACAGTTGCTTACTCGATGTTGTGGCGATGGGTGTCACTGTTTGCCCCATTTGGTGTTTTGGCTCTGACAATTAGGCATGTGCCTACCGATGTACCTGGGAACCTATACAAACAGCACCGACAGATGCTGATGGGTGCATCTACTGTTCAGGTGTTGACAGTTCCGTGTTCCCATGGCTGTTGCGTGTACAATGTTTGAGGGCTGCCTATGTAGGATTCCACAGTGGGCCACCTATACATCACAATTTATAGGTAGTCGTGTTTGTGTGCCATCCATGTTACTGTGTGCAGGTGGGGAGGGGTGTCAGCCCGTGGGAGCCTACACTGTCAAGGTATGTGCTATATGTTCCCTCTTTGCCAAGGCATCGGCATATTGGGCATGCCTCCGTCTGCCTACTGGGGCTGGCACAGTGTGTCCGTGGTCTGGATACCTCTGTGCCTGTGTTGGCCTTGGCACTTGGGGTGGGCTGTGAGGCCCTCCCCCATTATGACCCTGCTGCAGTTGTTTCCGCAGGATAATATTATGTAGCATGGCACATACTATGAAGATGTGGGCACACGTGCCTGGAGAGTACTGCAAGGCTCCACCAGATGTGTCCAAGCACCAGAACCGTGATTTCAGCATCCCGAACACACGCTCTATGATGATTCTGGTTTGTGTGTGTGCCTCATTATGGAGTTCTTGCATTGGTGTGTGTGCATTTCTGACGGGGGTCATCATCCACAGCTCCAGTGCATAGCCAGCATCCCCCACAAGGTGACCTTGTGGGATGTCCCCCCTGACAAATACCTGATACAGCTGTGAGGCATGCCAGATATGGGAGTCGTGGTAGCTTCCAGGGCTGCCAGCATACACATCCATGATAATGCCATGGGCATTGCACATGACCTGGCAGTTGATGGAGTGGAATCCCTTGCGGTTTATGTAGCTCCTACCATACTCACCGGATGGTGACTTAATTTGTATGTGCATGCAGTCTATTGCACCCAGTACCTCCGGGTAGTTTGCCACACGGTGGAAGTGACGCATATTGCTGGCCAACTCCTCCTTCCTCGGGGGAAGTGTATATGCTCATTGGCATGTGGTAACATGGCATCCAGGAACTGGTGTAGTAACCTGGATGCCGATGCCTGTGAGATCCCCATTATATCTCCAGTTGGCCTTTGAAAGGTATCTGTGGCTAGTATTCGCAAGCTTACACATACCTTCCACTGGGATGGGTTCCACTCTGTTGTTTCTGGTTCTCAGGCGTGGCTGGCACAGCTCTACTATTTGCTGTAAGATGTCCCTGTCCACCCTGTAATGCTCTACTATCTCCAGATCATGTAGCCCCAGGTAGGTTACCCTTGGTCTGAACACTCTTCTCCTTCTCCGAGGCCTACGGTGGTTGTCGGCATCATCCTCCACAACACCGTCGGTCTGTAACACATGCTGATGAATCACAGCTATGGCAGCTCCCAACATGTACATTTTAAAATTTCCCCGTCTGTTTACACCTATGGTGCTGTGTTTGGGAATACACAGGTGTGTGTTGGGTGCTTTCACACTTTATACTGTTCTGCTGTGAACACTGATGATGTCATAGGGTGTGTATGTACGATCGTGGCTACAGGGTATCTTCTGTGTTTTATTTATGAAACCACTATTGTGCTGCCTTTGGTGTTGCATTACATTTGGATGCTGTGAATTACCTCCTGCCCTTCCGTTTACATTTATGCACGTTACACCTACCATTTTCTGGCATGCATCCAGCTGCCTGCTTTCATTTGCACTTTCCTAGACCTGGCTTATCTTGCATAATGTGTGCTATTGCCGATCTACTGTGGGTTTGCTTTGCTCTGCTATGACAGTTCTCCTATCTTTGCATTCCAGGTCCTCCACACCTTTCTTTGCAATCCTATGCCTCCCCTATCCTGTTTTGCAGGTTTCTGCATGCAGGCTTGTCTACTGCCGTCGATTGGCTGCCGTGTGTTGATTGGTGTTAATTGCTCATTAGTACGCTAATTACCCTGCTTCGGCATTTCCTTCTTTTCTTCCCCTGACCTTCCTGTTTGTGCTATTGTTCGCGGCACGTGCATCTGCTTACCGGGTTTCGGGCACAAGTTCATCCCCGTACACATGCGCTTTCGGGCACCATGTGTGCCGTCAGCTAAACAGTTCTATACCCTCCTCCCCACCCCTGCCCTTCAGCTTTGCTTAGCAATGGCCAGGCCAGATTTGCATTGCTCCAATTTGCTTACTGATACAGTGGCACACCCCTCTGCTGATGTCATGTATCACCTTTGAAACACTCCTTGGTGTTGTAGCGCTGCGCCATCAGGTACATCCTTAATCCTGCAGGACATTTGCGATTCAGTATTACCTGCCTCATTTGCATGGCATTGACTACTAATTCATAGTTACAATGCTGAACACTGTCGTGGGCCCCTGGCAACCCTTGCGCCTTGCTTGTGGTGTGCCATGCCTACCATTGCATATTATGGTGCAATCCTAATTTGTCTTTCATTGCGATTTTCTGCCATTTTTATATATTTCCTTTGTATTCCTGTTTGCACACACATGCCCTGCAGTTGTACTGTGCGTTACTGTGGACATGACATTAAAGTTGTTTTTTAGGTGTTGTGCATCTTTTCTTGTGCCATTGGTCATGTATTTCTCCATTGGCATATGTTAACTTTGTAATACATGCATGTGGTCCACTTCCATAACTCCGATGTTCTCTTTGGGAAAATGTAAACCATGTTTTTTGGTTTACATTTCCATGGGCTTGCACTATGCCTGCACCACTTCATGAATGACTGTATACCTTCATTAGCATGGTGTGACACTGCACATGGGGTGATTTGCATACCTATGCTGAGGGCTGCGTAGCTCTGGCGTACACCGGTAGTGCATGTGGGATTGGTTCGTACCTGAATCGCTCAGCGGACATATTTGGCGTTATGCCGCCTGTGCTACGCCTGTGCCTGGCACAAGCTTCATGAATCCGAGGGATAGTCAAACTGAAGAAAACTAACAGTGAAGTACAAAGAAGAAATCAGAGTTGTGTTATGAAGCAAAGATGGCACACTCTGCAGTTACTACTTGTTGGAAAGTGAAAAGTAAACTCTGATAGAAAAAAGTATGTGATTGTCTTCATTGCCAGATGCAGGAGAATGAGAAAAACAGACAAGTATCCCATCCTAGAAGAAGGGTTGTTTAAAATGAAATAGAAAAGCAGTTTGTAAGAAGCAAAAGACAACCCCCCAAGGTAATCTAGCAAAGCCACTTATAAGGCATCCTACACTGTATAAAGCTACCCAAAGAAATACTACTACTACTACTACTACTACTAATAATAATAATAATAATAATAATAATAATAATAATAATAATAATGACAGTAAACAGGAACAGAATAATGTAGTATAAAAAGAAACCCTCAAAAGTACTGAGGAAAGAGAAAAAAAAACAAAAAAAAACAGAAATATCATTGTAGTACATGCCCAGATGAAAACAGGTCAGGATATCAAAACATGGCCAAAAATGTTTTCAGGAAGCATAGATACAGATGAATAATACTGCTGGTCCTCAGAAGGTATTAAGAAAGGAAAGGAAAGAAAACCCAGACTAGCAAGAATGAAGAACTGACAGCAAGCAAAAGCAATGTAAAAGTCAGTAGGTTCCATTACATTAAGTGATATTTAAAATGTTATTGATCATTCTTTCTTGTTTTTATTTTCTAAAAATGTTTTAATTCTAACCGTCCTGTGGTATTTTAATAAGATTTAGAGAAAAGTATTACAGAACTGCACAACTGATAATGTAAAATGTAAAGTTAGCAAATCATAAGGTTTTTACATTATAGCAACTTTCACTTCTAGAAAGATAACAGTTTCCATTGTAATTATCACTTAGAGTACCAAATTAACATTTCCCACCAAATGGATATAGTTAGCTGTAAGAAGTCTGGAGCAGACCTTTCATTTACCACTCAGCTGATGCTATTTTAAAATATTCCTGACTTTCAGAGAAAAAAAAATCCTGAGGAATAATGGACATCCGTTTCTTGCCTCTTTGTGAATTACGACTGGTTTGGACAAACTGTTGTTCACTATTACCTTCCCCTGGTTATTTGTGTATGTTGCTGTTATTCACTTTATAAACTTAACCCTAGATTCCCTCCTGTCCAGAACTTTCCATAGGAACTTCTATTTGCGTGAACTGAATGTTTCCCTTAAAGATCATATGTAATCAATCAACCTACCTCCCAATAAATGCTCTGGAACATTGATTTTCTTTTTTTAGTATTCCTATTGCCAAATCCAAGGTTTCTTCTGAAAATGGACATTAATAACTACAAAAATAGATTTTAAAGATCACATTAATGACTACAAAAATAGATTTTAATGATCCCCAGCACTACTGCCTGCTGACTCATGGATGCTAACCTGCTTTCTGTGTCATGTGTCTTACACTGATGATGTCACTGAGTGGAATGTGGTTTTAATTGGATTTGAAGAAAGTGGAGTTTGTGCAGGAATATGTGGATGAGTCCCAAATATCAAAATACTGTGAACAATATTTGTTAGCCAGCTGCTACCTAACATTTCATTTGTGTTGTCTACTGAATTTTTATTGTACAGGAAAACAGAACAAGAGGGAGGTGTTATTAAAATTTGTAGTGCTATCCAATGTGTATGTTGGATAGCACTGCAGCGTGTTATCTAATATGTATGTCGTGGTATTAAACTGGAAAACAATTTGAATTCCACGATTCAGGTTGCTTGTCTGCCTTCTGGCTTATCTTCCACTCACTGATGTCAGCACATAGCATGTACTGAACACTTCTGTTCACAATGTCTAGAAGCTTTAAAACATCAACAGTAAGACTGGAGCCTTTCAAAACAATTTTCTTTTAAATTTACCGCTGGACAGTTTCTATATAGCACCGCTAGCTAATGATAGGGAAGATTATGCATATTGGCTGAAAAAAAGTGCAACATGCACTTCTGATTCAACTACTTGCATATGATATTTAAGTAAACAAAAAAAGACTTGCACCCCCCACACACATCTTTGTTGCACTATTCACCTAGTAGTAATCTGCTATAAACTTTCTATTACAAAACAGGCTTGCCCCTTATCTATTAATCTAGGGAGGACTAATCTATTGGAAAGTATATTTGCAAAAATGTTAACATCATTATTAATTAACAACTTTGGGACATAATCTTCCCTAGCAAAATAGATTTTTCCTTCATTGAAAAGAGAAACAATGCAGACTCTTATACATGGCAGGAGAAACTATACCATATTTATATCACATACTGTAAACCTAATTCATGGTCATGTACTGCCCCCCCCAAAAAAAAAAAACAGCTGTAGAGTAATCATCTAGGCTGAATGGCTTACCCCTTTCAGCTCCTCAATAGCCTTTATAATATTTAAAAGCTGTACACTGTCATCTACTTGTGCCTTTCAGGTCGCGTAAGTTTGTATTATGTGACATCCTTCTACCAGAACCAACAATTAAGCAAAGTAATGTATTTTGCCACACACGCACACATATATATATATATATATATATATATATATATATATATATATATATGTGTGTGTGTAGTATCTGTGGAAGTTCTCTGATTTCAGTGTCATCTCTGACCTTTGCCTTCTTCTGACACCATTTCCTTGAGCCCTCTCCTCCTTTTTTGCCAAAATGTTCTCTTTTAGTTGCTGTTCAACCTCAAGTGTTATAGCTACATGCATTTATAATGCATCTCTTAAGTTTTGTTCCAGGATCACCCTTTCTGTCCAGTTCTAGTCTTACATATGGGTCCATCTGATTTGTTGCATACAGTGTAACTTTGTTTCTATCTCTCAAATCTTATTTAACTTTCAGTGAGCTGTATCAAATATCTCTTTATGGCAGCCTTAACAGTTTCCTATGGAGTACTAATATTTTTTCTACCTCTGGCTGTTATCATGAATGTTGTTATTTACCAAACCTTCTAGGAGTTCCCTGTCCTCCTCCTCCCTCCACTTTTTATCAAACCCATCTCTGATTCATTGACAAGTTACAGCTATGAGCTGGGAGAATATTGATGAATTTAGGCACATGTGCAGAAATATGTCTGTCTTTAATCCAAAATTCCTGAAGCTAGTCCTTACTTATCCCCTTTTCAGTAACAGATGCAGATTGTTCACTTAAGTGAAGATATTTTTGAATAAAATACCTTCTACCAAACAGTCTGTCTAGTCTGTGATCTGAGGTGACATTGATGTCCCCTTTAGTAGTCTCAAGAATATCTCCATGATTTGTCATCTTTCATCTGTTGAAAAACACAAAATACAAATATTTATCATCAGTGTTTGGGTCATATGTGTTTCCTTGCATCATATTCTCAGTGTGACCTGATAAGATAATGCAACTACCTTCAACACTTGTCCTCACTCCATCTATTATCACATATACAGCTTTGCCTCTTTTATCCCCTTATTTCTTGTGATCAAACACCATCTAGGAAATAAAGTTGCTTCTTATTTTCCTCCTTCTGTTATTTTCCATTTAGTGTCTTGAAAGAGAACTGTGTATACTTGTTTTCTTTCCTGGTTACCAATAATGTTCTTTCTTTTAAAAGGACACAAGCACCACATGATATTATGTGACTATAACTTTCAGGCTTTAGTGATTTTGTGATGTCCCTGCATCTGTTGTTGAAGTTAACATCTTTTCCATGTATTCTCCTGGATCATGGGTGGCCATTCCTTAGGCTGACCATCATCTTTTGGGAAAATGTCAGGCTTTTCCCTACCTAGCGTAGAAAAGGGGGTTGCATTTGATTCCTGTCCTTCTGGGGAACAGGCAAAGAATAGTAATCAGCTTCTGTTTCTAAAATAAAACTGTCTTAAATTGGAAACCTCTTTGACTTTGTTTCTTATATAAAAGTAACATTGTTAACATTGTGTGCTGTACCTTGGAGAATTATCAGTTAACCACCTGAAAAACATCATTATTGCATGTGATCATGTGAGTGGTTCCTGTACATCTTACCATATGTAATACATGCACAAATCATGAAGTGACCAGTTAATGCTACATGGAATTGTCTATCCACAATAATATTGGAACTAGACAAGAGCAGACATTTTATCACAGGACATCTGAACAAGAAAATAATTAAATGTAGTCTGATAGCAGCTAATAACACTTGTCTGATAGCACCTAATGACATTTGCAGTTTTCTGTATCTTCATGCTGACTATACTTAGAATGTAGCCAAACAGTTGTTAACCCAACCTGTCAAATATTTCTTGCCAGACAGTTATTGAAGTCCACTGTCAAGGTTAGAATGCTAAAGTGTTATGAGTTGGTAAAAAATGTTAAGAAAGAAACAAGGCAAATCCTGAAGACAGAAAAAAATGCAGTAACTTAGAGAGAAATTAAAATGTATTGTTAGCGCTTTTGTCACCTTAGGTGATGAAACCGCTAACAATAAATTGTATTTTCTCTAAGTTATAGGTTCATAGGTTCATAGGTTTATACTAGGCTATCTGCCCTAAGGCATTTATAAGCCTAGCCCAAATTTTTGTGGCTTACGCCACCCCTTATATGAAAAAATACTGTGCCCATTAGTTTGTTGTGCCTTTGTCCAGCAGTGACACAGATATGATTCCCGGGGTAAACCTACGATCTCCCATCCACAGGTCTAGATTTCTCTTGAACAGAGTCAGCGAGGTGCTCTGCCTCACATGGACCGGGATTTTATTCCACAGCATAGGGAGTCTCTGAGTGATAAATCTATCCCTCCAGCACGTCCTATTTATATCCGTGCTAAGGTTTAAGTCGCTTGCTCTAGTGATTTTGGTGGATTTGGATTTTTTGAGGTGGAGCATGTCCATTAATTCCGGGTTGGACATGGCCTTGTATGTCAGGCACATGTCACCTCTGAGCAGACGGTATGCGACTGAATAGAGCTGGAGTTTCTTCAATCTGGCAGCATATGACAGATTTTGGAGTCCCTTTATCCTTTTGGTGAGGAACTTTTGGGGTCTCTCCAATTGCTGCAGATGTCGGGTGAGATACATCCCGAATGGGGCATTGTACTCGATCATTGGTCTGATAAGTGAAGAGTACAGGGGAACAATGACCTCACTAGATCTGGATGTGAATCCCTTCATGATCAGGTGGGCAATGTAGAAGGTCTTTCTAACCACTTTAGCAATGTGAGTGTCAAAAGAAAGGCCACTGTCAACCTGGGTCCCCAGGTCCCTGATAACCTCTTCTGTGCTTAGTGGATTGCCACCTATATGGTAGCTTGGGGTTACCTTGTTTTTCCCGAAGGGTATGACTATACATTTTTGGCGTTAACTTCAGGCCATGGCTCTGGCACCAGATATCTGTTTCCGTGAGTCCCTTCTGAAGGATATCCGTGTCCGATGCACTTTCCACTATGGCCCAGTTTGCAGTCGCCTGCAAACTTTGTCAGCCAAAGTCCTCCCATGTTGGCCTGTACTTCTGAGAAGTAGATGCCAAACAATAGGGGCCAAGGACCGAGCCCTGTGGGACACCACTTGTGACCGGCTTGGAGTCTGACACAGCGCCAGCAACTCTAACCCTGTGGGTTCTGTCCTTAAGCCAGTTTGCAACCCATCTTGTGACATATGGGTTTACATTTAAGCTGGTAAGTTTTTCTACAATACCCGAGTGGGGTATTGTGTCGAAGCCTTTGCAAGGTCAAGGTAGGCTGTATGGACTGCCTTTCCTCATCAATGGCCTTGGTGACTGTTTCAAGAAGTCGACCAAGTTCAAAAGGCATGATCTTCCCTTGACAAAGCCAAACTGGGTCGGGTCCAATGTCTGCAAGTCCCCTATATCTTTGTTTATGAGCTCCATTATGATCCTCTCCATAGCTTTGCAGACTAGACTTGTTAAGCTTATGGGGGTAATTACCAGGGTCCGAGAGGCGCGTTTGTGGAGTGGGACCACAGTTGCCGTACGCCACTCCTTGGGCATGTATCCTGTGGTAAGGCTGAGATTAAACAGCTGCCTTATGTGCGGGTTTAATTCCTCATTTAGCTCATGTAGCACACAGCCGGGGACACCATCCGGTCCCATTGATGCTGTGTTTTTAGCTTTAGAGAGAGCAGCTTTCACCTGCGCATTTGAGATGTCTGGGAGGCTACACTCGGCTGGGATAGTTATCTCTCCTTTAGGGGAGGGGGGTGAAGTTTGCACTGAACCTGTCTGCCAGTATGTTGGCAATGTCTGTGGGTTCAGAGATTTTTGTAACATTTTGGACTAATTCTGAGCATATCTGGGAGTTTCCACCCAGGTTCCTAACATAGCTGAAAAAGGCCTTATGATTGTCCTTTGAATCCATGGCAATTTTTCTCTCAAAATTGGCCTTAGTTGATTTTATGAGTGCTCGTATTTTTTTACTAATAATGATCAGGGTGACTTCCTTTTATGGATTTTGTTCTATCATGTAATAGCTTTCTCCTCTTATTGTAAAGTTTGTTAATGGCTGGGGTCCACCAGACTGGACGTTTGCCCTTTGTGGAAAGAGTCTTGGTTTTATTTGGGATTGCCTGATCCATGCAGTCCCGGAGGTGTTCATAGAAGGCATTTGTAAGGGCTTCCGCAGCTTGGGTTGTGGTTTCCTCTGGCTCAGGGGCCTTGAAGGATACCACACCAGTCTTGAGTAGTGTGAAGTTTGCTTTAGAGAAGTTCTTCACTATGGTCTTTTTTGTTTGGGGTGGGGGGGGGATGTGGATTTCCAGTGAGATTAGTTTATGATCAGATCTCACCAATGAGGGATATACTTCCGATGTGGAGCATTTTGTCCCCATGTTTGTGACAATGAGATCTAGTATATTTTCTCCTCTCGTGGGAACAGTGACTAGCTGTTCCATGGCATTTGAATTTATGAACTCCAGGAACCGTTGGGCTAGAAAGTTAGGGCTTGAGTAATGTTCCCAGTCTATATTCGGTAGTTGAAGTCACCCAATATGATGGTGTTTGGAGATACATTTATACCCTCCAGTGTCTTCAGGAAGGCTGTGTGGGGTTCCTGAGTTTGAGAGGGTGGCCTGTAGCATGCTACAATTTGTAGAGCAGTTTTGCCTATGGTTAGTTGCACCTGGATGGTTTCCGAAGCTTCATGCGTTGCCACCAACCTGGAGGTGTGGGTATCCTTTATGAATATGGATGCACCCCCTCCTTTTGTGGTGTGGTCCGGGTTTTGGGGCCGGAACGCATGATATGAGGTAAAACCTAATAGTGCCGGGGTGCTCTCAGGAGCCTTGAACCAGGTTTCAGTTACAGCACAGACATCGATGTTCTCCATACTGAGAAGGGCCTCGAGTGCGTGCATTTTGAGATTTAGGCTTCTGGCATTGAGCAGCATTACCCTCAGTTTCTTCCCATTTTTGTTTTCTAGGGTGGTAGGTTTAGAATTTGAGCCTTGCCTAAAAAAGGCACTATGGGGGTGGCAAAAGCCTTAGCCAATATCAGGAATCCCAGGGGTGACAGGTGCAAGCCATCCCTTGCGAAGCAGCGTGGCTTGTCAAGCATGTCATCCCAGGCAGACAGACACTGGATCCCCTTATGGCATTTTTTTCTGGTTTCAAGATTTGCCTTGAAGTGTTATGAGTCCATGAGATAAGGAAATATAAACCTAATACTACAGCCGTGTACTCAACCTTAAGAACACATCAAAAATATACTTTGGAGGTGTGTACATACCTGAAAATAATGTTGCCCAAACAAGATCTCCTTCTGGCAGTTAATAGCTCCAATGCAGTATACTGTCAGTGACTCTAAGATGCATATACCTGATCCCTTAATACTCAAAACAAATAAGTGCTCAGCCCAATAAATGTGTAACTGATGGACTTCTGAGAACTAGAAAAGAGAGAGCAATAGTGCTCAGGCAACTAATTAATCAAACATGGTTGACCTTTAGCAAAGCTGCAATTTACTAGCTATCACAGTCCTATCCCCTACTTTTTGCTTTATTGACTAGATTATTAATTTCCAAAAGATTCTAATAGTTTATCAGAGCAAGAAAAGTAACATTTCTGAAAATCAGTTTTGATGTAGTTGTCTCCAGTGCATACATATCCACCAGCAAATAATACAATATAGTCCATCACAGTCATTTTTTGAGATTTCAGAATTAAAGCTAAGCTTATGAAATGTGAAAAACACCATATTAATGGATAGTTAGAATAATAAAAACATAGTAGCAGTATGTACTCCTGTGGCACAGAGGGATACATCCTAGACTGTGACCTAGATGAGCCATGTTTAACAAGCAACATGGGCACTGGAGGGAGTGAAACTGTAAAAATGGGAGAGAACAGCTACTGTCAACTCACCCATCCAGTTGGGAGAGTGGGAGATGGCTGTGACTTGCTTCTTGGATGACACCTATAGAGAACACTAGCCTGTACAGCACACACTGCCTAGGTGGCTGGGCTAAGCATGTAGTTAAAAGCATGCATGCTCCTCATGGTTAGGTTAGTAGCATTAGCAGGGTTTCAGTGACTTGCCTCAAACAGTTAGAGCTCTAAGTGGAAGGACAGGGAGTCTACATGATCTGGTAAATTGCCTGCTTCCTACCACTTGATTTGCACCCCTTTGGAGGAACATATGGTTTGATTAGGCTCAACAGCCTGTGAATGAATGGACCAAGGACTCTCACCATAGATTTATAGTATATAGCTCTCCTCTGCCCCCAGCAGAGGAACAAATGGGTCAGTTGGACAAAGGAATGGGAAACACTGAGCAAGACCCACTGGATAGTAACCAAACAAAAAAAAACTGTTGTACTGATAACTGGGAACCCATAAACAAATGTGATGCAACACTTGGTTGCATTTGCGTCAAAAAGTATTTATTTCCTTGGGTTGTCCGTATAGAGATAATGCTATTATAGACAGTCAATTAACATTAACATCCAGTGCAGCCTTTCAAGGACCTACCTTTCTTTGTCAACCCACTACTTCTATCACTAGATATCATGTTATATTTCTATTTATCATCAGTTATTTATTGTTCACTGAGATAATCACTGATAGATCCATCTTAATTTCTATAATCATACAATGGACCAACAAAGTTTATTTGCATTCTCTATGTTGCTAAAGAGAACCTTCAGCCATGTCTTTCCTGTTGTATCTTCAACCTTGCAGCACTCTTCTGTGCATCTGTAAGCCGAAGGGTCCAAACAGTCAAGACAGAGGGAATGCTAAGTAAGATAACCTTTAGATGGACTTGTTTTACTTACAGACTGGCTTTGAAAAGGGATTAGAATTTTAATAAGGTTACTAGACTGTATGCTGAATTAGTCATGTGTGTGGACACCTTGCAGATCTCCAGTTTAAGGTCAGGCATCCTTTCCACTCACAGTACTAAATAATGACTTCAT
>NC_056725.1:400864740-400939740 GCF_019279795.1 Protopterus annectens
ACATGCTGCCAATCTGCTTTTATCTTGATTTGGCATCTCCAACATTGATCTTCACTAGAAAACATTTTGGCTAGCCTATGTGGTATATAGAAACTTCTGTGTAGATATCTTCAAGTGAATAATTGCCAGTATTTTGATAATGTAGAACATCTGGAAGATTTTAGAATATTACTTTTTTCTTCTTCAATTGGAGGATGGTTGTTTATTAAAGTATAATAATCCCAGTATGATTTTTCATGATAATCTTTTGTTTTTTTAACAATTTTATAGATATTAGATAAGTAACCTATACCCTGATAAGGTTGTTTTGTGATAAGAATAAGGTATTCAATGAGTTTTGGAGCTTCATGTCTAACTGAAGGTTGCATTTGTTCTACTTTATTTATAAGAAAATGTTAAAAATGTCCTTAGATTTCTCTTATTTTTGTCAATGTTATGCTTAGATGTTTAAGTTAGTATCAACAAATTGTACAAATTGGAGCTTATCTCCCCGGGCCTCTACTGAAAATGGATATTCATCCAGTTGGACTAGCCCGGTTAACAAATGTAAAATAAAATAAATAAATAAAAGCAGCCAGTAGTCTTTATTTATATTATAATTCTAAGTTATCTGTTCATTTGTTAGTATTTCCCTTTCTCTATAAGTTGATGCCAAAAGAGTAATGTTTCTTTCTTGAGTATATTCATTTTAGAGATTTGGGATGTGTCTAGAGTAGTGGGTGTAAAAGCTATAGGGAAAATAAGAAAAATCCAGTAATTAATATTTGGTATTTTGTTTATATATGTTTTTAACACTGATAGTGTAGACCCTATATAGTTTGATGGTAATTTATTGATATTATTCTTTTTCCCTAAAAAAATAATCTTTTAACATCCATATAAGTGGTGATAATATTACAGTTAAATTGTCTTGTATATGATTGTAATTAAATTCTATGTAAATCTGCTCATGAGCTTTTTTCCGTATAGGTGTGCATGAATTATTTAACCATAGTGTTATATTTTTAATAACAGAGGAGGTAATATATAAATCAATATCCGGTAAATTAATTCCACCATCTTCCCAATCTGCTAAATGCTTATTTAAGGCTATACAAGTTTATTTGGAAACCATAGAAAATTTAAAATTAGTTTATTGTATCTTTGAATAATATATTTGGGAGGTGGCAATGAAAAAGTTTTGTATTAAATATAATATTTTTGGAAATATGATAGCTTTAATAAGATATAATCTGTCTGCTGTTGAAAAGATGTATTTATTCCAGTAACCAATTGTTTGTTCTATTTCGGCTAGTATTTTATTATAGTTAAATATTAGAGAATCTGTTAATTCATTGAGTAGATTTATTCCCAGATATAATAATTTATTTTCTGTTACTGTATATTTGGAAAATCTTTTGTTTATATTTTTTTTACAGTTGCAAGACATAATTTTAGTTTTGTTTTCATTAAATTTTAGGCCTGAAATATTTTGAAATTTATTCATGGAGTTAAATAGAGCATTCAAAGACTCATTGGCATCTGAGAGAGTTAAAAGTATGTCATCAGCAAAAAGTTGGATATTAAGGTTTAACATTTTATTAATACGTATGCCTTTTATGTTATTGCTTGATCTGATTTGATTTGCAAAGGGTTCTATGAGTAATGCAAATAACAATGTGATAAAGGGCAACCTTGTTTAGTTCCCTTTTTGATTGTTATAGGGCCTGATCTATGTGATCCTAGTTTAACATGTGCAGTAGATTTTTCATATAGCATTTGGATAAGGTTATTAAAATTAGAAGGAAAGTTATATTCTTTTAAATCTAGTGAAAGAAAGTTCCAGTTAACAGAATCAAAAGCTTTTTTAATATCTAATGAGATTACCTTTAAATCTAGGGCTCTATGTTTGCTATAGTCTATTAATGTTAGTATTCTTTTAATATTATCTGAAGTGTTTCTTCCTTTAATAAAACCTGTTTGATCTTTGTGAATTAAGAAAGGAAGAAAGTGTTTGATCCTATCTGCATATATAGCCATAAACATCTTATAGTCTATATTGAGTAATGATATTGGCCTATATGAAGAGCACTGCTTCTCATCTTTATCTGGTTTGATAATTGGAGATATCAATGGATATTTCCAAGAGGGTGGTATGTTCAAATCTGTCTTGGCTATATCATATACTTTTAATAGTAAGGATATGGCTTGACTGGGTATTCATTTATACATTTCTGGTAGCATATTGTCTGGGCCAGGTGCTTTATTTGTCTTGAACTTTTTAAATTGTGATTAATTCTGTCATATTGATTGGTTTGTTTATAATGTCTATTTGTTCTTGTGTTAATTTAATATGGATATTATTTTCTAAGTATTTTTATATCCTTGGTAGGTGTATCTTTGGTGTTTAGGGAATTATCAAAGTTAAATTGAAGTCTGAATGCTTCTAAAATATCATTTAGATCTGTAACTCTTTTGTTAGTATTAGGAATACATATTTATTTTATTTGTTTAGATTTGATTATTTTTTTTTTGTTCTGTTAGTTAAGTGTCTCAGGTGTGCTGGATTAGTAGAGTATGAGTTTATTTTTATCTTTTCTAAGTTAATCATAATCTTATGATGTAACAATTCTTCATACTTCTTATTGATTTGTGTAAGTTCTTGAACTTGAGTAGTGTTACCCTTTTGTTTTCCAGTTTCAATTCATCTGCTTTGCTTTGTAAATCTAGCATATCTTTATTCCATGACTTCTTTTTATTTATGTACCAGGATAATATTTTCCCATATGTAGCTACCTTTAATGCATTCCAGATATATATTTCTGAAATATCCTCTGTGTAGTTTATTTCTAGAAAGTTTTTGATTGTTTCTTCATAAAATTCTTTAAATTCTGTCAATTTTGTGATATAAGAAGGTATTATAGTAATGGGATTTGAATTAAAAGGAGTAAGCTCTATCTCAAAGACTATGGCATTATGATCAGATAAGGGACAATTTGTAATTTTGACTTTGTCAATTTTTGTTATTAGGTCATTTGCGACATATATTCTATCTATTCTAGAGTTAGTTCTATATCTATGAGAATAAAATTAAAAGATTAGTGAGTCTGGTTCTGCAAATTCGTTTATATCTTTTAAATATAGTGTAGCTATAAATTTTAAAAGCACCTTGGAGATAGGTTGTTTTCTTCTTTTAGATTTAGAATCTGTATCTTTTTCATTTATTATGCAGTTGAACTCTCCTGCCAATATCAGGCTACCCTTAGTTAGATGAATTATCTCTTCAAAGTGCTATTTAACTGTTCTTAATCCTAGTCCTGGAATCCAATATAGATTTACTAAAGTATATATTCGCTTATTTAACTCTATTGAAGCTAGACAAAGCATACCTGATGTATCTTGACGAGTAGTAATTATTTTAGGTATTATAGTTGTATTGCGAAGTAGTATAGCTACTCCTCTTTTTTTGTTTAATATTGAGAACTTATTAATACTGTGTAATTATTGATATTTAAGTTGTTTATATCTCTATCTAATAAGTGTGTCTCTTGTAAAAAGACTACTTGTGGTTTATGTAAATTTATGTATTTGAATAGGTTTCTTCTTTTATTACTATTATTCAGACCATTAACATTTATGGATAAACATTTCATTTCCTAGTTTTGAGTTTGTTTTATATGTGATTTTATGTAAATATTGTTTATTTTATTCTATCTTGGATGAAGAATTTAAAAATGTTTTTACTATATAGTTTTTGCATGTTTCTGACTGACACCAAAGTGATAATTAAAAACAATAAAACTTCTGAACTTGTAATTCTTAACCTTAAAAACCATTCCCTGTCACTATGAGGTAAGATACCTCTTTGTTTGGTTAGTGAATCTAACCAAGCAAACGTTCTACCCTCACAAATAATGTTTGGATCAGTTTCTCCTATCCACTTAGTTTTAAATAAAGACACTTAAATAATATATGAATATAATATAATCAGCTAAAATATATAAGTATATTCTTTTTCTCTTTATATTATTGTAATTCAGTAATACTTGTTTCCAATCAGGTTTCAAAAAGGTACACAACATTTAGACTAAGGTAATATCATTTCAAAATAGTTTAGAGTATTAATAAACATTTTCTCATGTTCAACAATATTTTCTACAAAAAAAAAAATATATATATAGAATTATACACTCTGTGAAAATCTGAACAATTGACAGATAAATGAGTCTCTGACTACAAAACCAACTGAGCAAGGTTTAATTAATGTCCTAAAATTGGAGGAAGAGGAATGATAGCAAGGTTATGAGTTATTTAGCTTTATGGAAGAATTAGTGTGGCTGGGATGGAATGAGCCCATAACAAAAGCCTGCAATGTCCCCATTATATTTTCATCTTTTGGATTTAACCACATCACCATTAGGTAAGGAGAGTATGTTTAACATATACAAGGGAGAAGTAGTCCCCAGGATTTGAACACCAGTGCTGAAATTCCAGATATCTACTGTGCAAGTCATACACTGTGCTTAACAAATATCATGTCTGGAGAAAAGGATGTTCCTTAATGAATGTGTCACGAGAGCTTCTTGGGTGAAAGGCAAATACAACATTTTATAGTCATGTTATTAGCATGAGAATTTATTTTTTGAATGTTTTGGACATATGAAAGAAGAAGGCAGTTGAACTATCACCCATTCAACTCCTGTAACTAAACTGAATTTGCTAAACTAGTCATCAGAAGAAAAGACCTGGCAGACTCCAACAATCAGAGATAGTCAAATCATAGTTTTTTTTTCTAGGGAAAAAGGAGGGGGGTTCTACCCATTCAGACTTTCACTGTCAAAAAAGCAATATAAATATACAAATATAGATGCATACATGTATACTATGTGCAACTAACAGTGGGTAAAACTGCCTTCCAGTTTATAGCCTGCTACAGACCACCCTCCCAAACCCAGGAACCCCACTTGGCCTTTCTGAGAACACTGGAAAATATGAAGGTCTCTCCAAACACCATTATATTGGGCGACTTCAACTACCCAAACATAGACTGGGAGCATTACTTTAGCTCCAACACCCTAGCCCAAAGGTTCCTAGAATTTATAAACTCAAATGCTATGGAACAACTTGTTACCACTCCCACAAGAGGGGAAAACATACTGGACCTGATCATCACCAACATGGGGACTCTATGCTCCAGACCAGAAGTGTATCCCTCACTGGTAAGATCAGACCATAAACTAATCTCACTGGATATTCACATCCCGACCCCACCCCCTGCCCAGAAAACCACAGTGAAAAACTTCTCTAAAACAAATTTCACACTCCTCAAAACCGAGGTGGAATCCTTCAGCCCCGGCCTGTGGAAAATACGGCCCAGACTGCAGAATCCTTTATAAACGAATTCTATGAACACCTTCAGGAATGCATGGATCATGCGATCCCAAATAAAACTAAGACCCAATCCTCCAAAGGCAGACGTCCTGTCTGGTGGACCCCAGCCATAAACAAACTATACAATAGAAGGAGGAAGCTACTAAATGATAGAGCAAAATCCCAAAAAGGGAAGGCATCACTGATCAGTATTAGCAAAAAACTACGGGCACTCATAAAATTGTCTAAGGCCAGCTTCGAGAGAAAATTGCACAGGACACTAAGGATAATCACAAGGCTTTCTTTAGTTATGTTAGGAACCTGGGTGGTAATTCCCAGATATGCTCAGAATTAGTCCAAAATGACAAAAAATACACTGAACCCACAGACGTTGCCAACATCCTAGCTGACAGGTTCAGTGCAAACTTCTCCCCCCCTCCCCACCAAAAGGGCAAATATCTATCCCAGCAGAGTGCTGCTCCCCTGACATCTCAGATGCTCAGGTAAGAGCCACCCTCTCCAAAGCATACGGCACTCTTGTCATAGATAGTACCCCAAAAAGGCAAACCCCCATTTCTGTCACCCACGTCCCCCGGAATCTTCTTCAAAGTTTTTGTCTATTCCTTCTAGCATGTCGACGGATCAGTTGCTAGTGTCCTCTCCTGCTCAGCTGGTGAACCTGGGAATTTTGAGGCAATGTTACAATTGCCTCATGTACACAGACAACCCTCTCCTCCTCCCACAAAACACAAATACATGCGAGAGATGCAACTATACGGCCAAACTGGAGGCTGAGCTCTCTCAACATAGGACTGGCAAGACCAGTCAGGAGGAGAAGGTTACCACACACACTATAGACCCAGTCTCACATAGTACCATCACAACCTCAAATCATACACATAAACACACAAAGACATACTCGGAGGCTCTGAACAAAAATCTACCAAAACAGCAGAGGCCACCTAAGCAGACACCCAAACAACCACCACCTCAGAACACAGCACCTGCAACACATAGACCTCACAGTCAGAGTGTCAAACAGTCACAGCCCTTAAGGCCAAACACAATGCCAGACACACTAGTCATTGGTGACTCCATAGTCAGACACACTGACATTCCGCCACCAGACTGAGTAAGGAGAAGGTCACAGTAAGCTGCCTGTCGGGCGCTAGAATCCGCCACATAACGCAAGCACTCAGGTCTCTCAACAGCAGGTACAAATATGACTCAGTCATTGTCCATGCTGGTGTGAACGACCTGAGACGCACTCCTTGGACTACATGAAAAGAGACATTGAGGAGCTCTCTGATTATGTAGCCCAGGCAGGTATGACCCTGACCTTGAGCAGTATCCTACCTTCACCAAGAATGATGCCACAATACAGAGATAAGATGATCAGCTTTAACAATTGGCTTAACCACTGGTGTCATTCAAAGGGGATCCAGTGTCTGTCTGCCTGGGATGACATGCTGGACAAGCCACGCTGCTTCGCAAGGGACGGCTTGCACCTGTCACCCTGGGATTCCGGATATTGGCAAAGGCTCTTGCCACCCCATAGTGCCTTTTTAGGCAAGGCTCAAATTCTAAACCTACCACCCTAGAACACAAAAAGGAAAAAACTAAGGGTAATGCTGCTCAATGCCAGAAGTCTAAATCTCAAAATGCACGCACTCGAGGCCCTTCTCAATATGGAGAACATCGATGTCTGTGCTGTGACAGAAACCTGGTTCAAGGCTCCTGAGAGCACCCCAGCACTATCAGGTTTTACCTCATATCATGCTCCGCCCCAAAATCCGGACAATACCAAGAAAGGAGGGGGTATCCATATTCATCAAGGACACCCACACCTCAAGACTGGTGGCAACGCACGATGCATCGGAGACCATCCAGGTGCAATTAACCATAGGCAAGACTGCTCTGCAAATTGTAGCATGTTACAGGCCACCCTCACAAACTCAGGAACCTCACATGGCCTTCCTGAAAACACTAGAGGGGATAAATGTATCACCAAACACCATCATACTAGGTGACTTCAATTACCCTAATATAGACTGGGAACACTACTCAAGCCCAAACACCCTAGCCCAAAAGTTCCTGGAATTCATAAACTCAAATGCCATGGAACAACTAGTCACCATCCCCACAAGAGGAGATAACATACTTGATCTCATCATCACGAACATGGGAGCACAATGTTCAACACCGAAGTATACCCCTCACTGGTGAGATCAGATCACAAACTAATCTCGCTGGAGGTCCTCATCCCACCCCACCTGAAATAAAAAGACCACAGTAAAACTTCGAAAGCCGACTTCACACTTCTAAAGACTAGTGTGGTCTCCTTTAAGGCCCCGAGCGTGGAAAACAGTACTCAAGCCGCTGAATCACTCACAAATGCCTTCTACCAGCACCTGCAGGACTGCATGGATAAGGCAATCCCAAGCAAAACAAAGACTCTCTGTACCAAAGGCAAGCGTCCACTCTGGTGGACCCCAGCCATAAACAAACTCTACAACAAAAGGAGAAAGCTGCTACAAGATAGAGCAAAATCCTTAAAAGGTAAGACACCCTTGATCACTATAAGTAAAAAACTAAGAGCTCTCATAAAATCATCCAAAGCAAATTTTGAGAGAAAAATAGCTAAAGACTCAAAAGACAATCATAAGGCATTCTTTAGCTATGTTAGAAACCTGGGAGGAAACTTTCAGATATGCTCAGAACTAGTCAAAAATGATGTGAAGATTACTGATCCTACAGACATTGCCAACATACTGGCTGACAGGTTCAGTGCAAACTTCTTTCTCCCACAAAAGGAGAGATACCTATACCAAACGATTGCAGCCCCCCAAACATTTCCAACGCCCAAGTTAAAACTGCTCTCTCCAAAGCAAAAAACACAGCATCCATGGGACCCGACGGTGTCCCCGGCTGTGTGCTCCACGAACTCAATGAGGAATTAAACCCACAACTAGGACAGCTATTTAATCAAAGTCTTACCTCTGGATATGTACCCAGGAGTGGCGCACTGCAACTGTGGTCCCACTTCACAAAGGCGGTGCTTCCACCGACCCTGGAAATTACCGCCTATTAGCTTGACAAGCCTTATCTGCAAAGCCATGGAGAGGATCATAATGGACCTCATAAATAAAGACATAGGGAATTTGCAGACCTTGGATCCAACCCAGTTTGGCTTTGTCAAAGGCAGATCATGCCTTTTAAACTTGGTTGACTTTTTCGAAACAGTCACCAAAGCCATTGATGAGGGAAAGGCAGTCCATACAGCCTACCTGGATCTGGCGAAGGCCTTCAATACAATACCTCACTCGGGTATCATTGAAAAACTCAGCAGCTTAAATGTTAACCCATACATCACAAGATGGGTTGCAAACTGGCTGAGTGACAGAACCCACAGGGTCAGAGTTGCTGGCGCCATGTCAGACTCAAAGCCTGTCACAAGTGGGGTCCCACAGGGCTCAGTCCTGGGCCCACTCTTGTTTGGCATCTACTTTTCCGAAGTACAAGCAAACACAGGAGGGTTATGGCTGACAAAGTTTGCAGATGACTGCAAACTGGGAGCCATAGTAGAAAACACATCTGACACAGATATCCTTCAGAAGGGTCTCACAGAAACGGATAACTGGTGCCAGAGCCATGGCCTAAAGTTAAATGCCAAAAATGCATAGTCATACCCTTTGGGAAAAACAAGGTTACCCCTAGCTACCAAATAGGTGGCAATCCACTGAGCACAGAAGAAGTTATCAGGGACTTGGGGACCCAGGTTGATTGTAGTCTGTCATTCGACACCCATGTAGCTAAAGTAGTTAGGAAGACCTTCTACATTGCCCACCTTATCATGAAGGGATTCTCATCTAGATCAAGGGAGGTCATGGTCTCCTTTACTCATCACTCATCAGACCAATGATTGAGTACAATGCCCCATTCGGAATGTATCTGACCCGACACTTGCAGCAGCTGGAGAGACCATAAAAGTTCCTCACCAAAAGGATAAAGGGTCTCAAAAATCTGTCCTATGCTGCCCGACTGAAAGAACTCCAGCTCTATTCAGTCGCTGTCGCTTGCTCAGAGGTGACCTTTGCCTAACATACAAGGCCATGTCAAACCCAGATTTGATGAATATGCTTCACCTCAAAAAATCTAGATCCACCAGAGCCACAAGGGCGGGAGACTTAAACCTCAACACGGCTATTAATAGGACGTGCTGGAGGGATAGATTCATCACCCAAAGACTCCCTATGCTGTGGAACAAAATCCCGGTATATGTGAGGCAGAGCACCTCGCTGGCCTTGTTCAAGAGAAATCTTGACCAATGGATGGGAGATCGCAAATATACCCCAGGGATTACCTCAGTGTCACTGCTCGACAGAAGCACAGCAAAATAATGGGTATAGTTCCCCATACTTAAGGGGTGGCGTAAGCCACAAAACGATGGGCTAGGCTTGTAAATGCCCTCGGGCAGATAGCCTAGTATGAACCTATGAACCTATGAACCTATGAATGGGACCAGACGGTGTCCCAGGCTGCATCCTACATGAACTCCAAGAAGAGCTAAACCCAAACATAAAACTACTGTTCAATCTCAGCCTTACTACAGGGTATGTGCCCAAAGAGTGGCGTACAGCAACAGTGGTCCCTCTCCATAAAGGTGGTCCCTCAAGGGATCCTGGAAACTATTGCCCCATAAGCCTGACTAGCTTGGTCTGCAAAGCTATGGAAAGGATCATCATGGACCTCATAAATAAAGATATTGGGGACCTACAGATACTGGATCCTACCCAGTTCGGCTTTGTTAAGGGCTGATCCTGCCTCTTAAACCTGGTTGATTTCTTTGAAACAGTCACCAAGGCCATTGACGAGGGGAAGGTGGTCCACACAGCCTACCTGGACCTCGCAAAAGCCTTCGATACAATACCCCACTCTGGCATTATAGATAAGCTCACCAGCTTAAATATAAACCCCGATGTCACTAGATGGATTGCAAACTGGCTCGAGGACAGAACCCACATGGTTAGAATTGCTGGAGCCATGTCAGACTCCAAACCAGTTACAAGTGGTGTCCCACAAGGCTCAGTCCTGGGACCTCTTGTTTGGTATATATTTCTCGGAGGTACAGGCCAACACGGAAGGACTGTGGCTGACCAAGTTCGCAGATGACTGCAAACTGGGTGCCATAATCGACTCTCCAGCCGACACAAGCATCCTCCAAAAGGGCCTCATAGAAACAGACAACTGGTGCCAGAGCCATGGCCTCAAGCTAAATGCCAAAAGTGTATAGTCATCCCTTTGGCAAAACAAAGTGCCCACAAATTACCACATAGGTGGTAATCCATTAAGTACAGAAGAAGTAATTAGGGACCTGGGGACCCAAGTTGATAGCAATCTCTCATTTGACAACCATGTGGCCAAAGTGGTTAGAAAAACATTTTATATAGCCCACCTAATAATGAAGGGATTCACATCTAGATCAGGGGAGGTCATCGTGCCTCTTTACTCATCCCTCATCAGGCCCATAATTGAGTACAATGCCCCTTTTGGGATGTACCTTACCAGACACCTGCAGCAACTGGAAAGACCCCAAAAGTACCTCACCAAGAGGATCAAAGGGCTCAAACAGATGCCATATGCTGCCCGGTTAAAGAAACTCCAGCTCTGCTCAGTGGCATACCACCTGTTCAGAGGCGATCTGTGCCTGACGTATAAAGCCATGTCCAACCCGGAATTAATGGACATGCTGCACCTCAGAAAATCCAAATCCCATCGAGCTACATGCTCGAGACTTGAACCTCAGCACTGAAATAAATAGGACATGCTGGAGGGACAGATTCATAACCCAGAGGCTCCTTTCACTCTTGAATAAAATCCCAGTCCAGGTTAGGCAGAGTCCCTCATTGACTCTCTTCAAGAGGAATCTTGATGAGTGGATGGGAGATCGTAGGTTTACCCCGGATATCACTTCTGTGTCACTGTTAGACAGAGGCACAGTATACTAACCTCGAAAAAGGGCATAGCAAAATAAATTTAAAATGGGTGGCAAAAGCCAAACACATTCTGGCTAGGCTTATAAATGCCCTAGGGCAGATAGCCTAGTATGAACCTATGAACCTTTCCATAACTAACTAAAACCTTATTTGTTATTAATTAACAAAACACAAATAAATAAATAAAGACGTATATATTTTTCAGTGATAACCAGTGAAATCTACTTTTTTGTTATTTCATATACAAGCCAACGTTAAGTTCCTTTCTGCTGAGTGACATTAAATTTCTGTTGCTTTTCTGTGTAAAATGAGCTACACAGGGGTTGGGAGTGTGGCCTAATGGTTAAGGTGTTTGCCTTACAAACACAAGGTGCAGCATTTGAGTCTCACAAGGGATAATTTGCTAAGCTTAAATAGCTCGCAAGGGCAGTTAGCTTAGTACTAATCTATGAACCTATGAACAGAAAGTCATCAGCTTTTGATTTGCTTTTCAGGCTCATTTAATAAACCCATTATTCACCCCCATATCTAGTGTCAGTGAAGATTGCTTTAATTCTTTATATTGGTGAAGTAAAACATTTACAGCATCTTACAGCAGCAGAATTAATTGAGTGTTCTTGTATGCATATACACCTATTGCAACTTTGTGATAACTACTAAGGCAATTTAAGGGGAGGGGAATAGAGGGGATAAAAATGTTATGGCAGCTAGCAGACCAATTTTGTGATAAAAAGTTATCATATATACATTAAAAAATAGAGGAGAAAGGAACATGTATACTATGAACACACGATCTGGGTGGTGAGTGAGGGTGGAGTTTAAAATGAAAGTATGCAGAGAGAATGCAATATTAGTGTCATCCAGAACATGGACAATTCAAGAAAGGCTTAAGGAAATGCTAATTTATGAAGATCGAGATTGTAGTTTAAAAATGTATTGTCTTACTAATGTATATATCTCTGCATTTATTTTAAAACTGCATACTTCTCTTAAAATGCTGTTCTGTGTGCAGTTAAGAAATTAGTGCATCTCTGCATTTGTAAAATAAGGTGGTAAGTACTTACTGTAAACATGAAATACATAAAAGCAATGTGGTTCCTTACAATTTTCAGCACCGCAACTATATCATTGCCCCAACAACGGAAAAGCACCGAGGAATGTCTTGTGGTCGTAGGTATATAAATAATGCTCATGTTATTTTAAAAAATGAAACAAGCATGCTTCCTGGATGAGCATCAGTTAGATAAAGCCAGGGGATGATGCACATAAGCAAAAACATGAAAAATGTCAACAATATATGGAGCTTGTGCTTCTAATAACATTCGTGACTGTAAGGCTGTCTCGAGAACCAAGCGGGAAAGGATATGTGTTTTTTCTTTTAAATTCTGGCAAGATTAACTACTATTCATGTGACTGCTCTAGCCTGCTCGATAGATTTCACATTAGAGAAAATGCATTTCAAGCATACTATGATATATACTATCACAGGGCAGAACATAACAGGACATTTAAACATTGGCAGAACTGTTACTGAACTTTGGATGTCCAGAACCACATCATAATCGGCTTGAAGCCACAAAACACCACGGAGAGCAAATTCTGCCTTACTCTACATCAACATTTAATAAATGGACCAAAACAAAACAGTTTTAAGACTATTTAAATTATTCTTATGATAATGCCAAACTGAAACACTTCATATTAATCATGACACATTCCCTCCCATCTCTGCTGTTTACCCAAACAAGAACACTTTTGTCTTTTAGAAAAATATGTAGTCAGTGATATAACTGATAACAAAGTTTACAACATGATTTACTATATCTATTAAGGAATACAACTATGAACTAAATAGAACATTATATGTTAATGAAGACTTTATATGTAAGAGAGAAGAAAACAAACATAAAATATTGAGAACTTTGATATGTGTTGATTAATCTGTTTAAGAAAATGAATATATTAGATGGATAAATAATAAAAAATGAAGTTGTGTCTTTCGGCTTTTTTCCAGTTAGGGGTCGCCACAGTGGAACTCCGGTTCGCTAATGACTGGCAGTAGATTTTTACATACTGAGTTGCCAGCTCTGATGCACAACCTTCAACGAAGGTACACCCATTCATGCATGTCTCCACACAAAAGACGCTTTAGCTGAGAATCGAACAGGACAACGTCTTACTGTGAGGCGATAACGCTACCGCAGCACCACCACTGAAGTAATATTTAAATTTTGCTTAATATACTTGAGTGATTGATTTAATTGTACTTGAATTTATATTAACTTTAACATTTAAAGTATAATAGAAAACAGTACCTATTTCAGATTGAGTTGAAGAGATAAAGAACTTTTCTTTTGTTGTTTGTATTATTATTTAAACTTTTACAGAATATAAAACATATAAGATTATTTGTCCTTTAGTTTTTTTTTTCTTTTGTTCAACAGTCTTCCAGTTGTTTACTTCAACATTTCTCTTTGGAGTACTAATTGCCCAGTCCATAGATTCTTCTTGTGTTAGGATGTTATTGTTGGTAAGGTATTTTATTGCTGGCTCTACTGTTTCAAAGACTTTTATTCCATTTGGTAGGAAAATTCTCAGTCTTGCTGGAAATAAAAGATGGGTTTTGAATTGCTTCTTCTTCAAGGCTTTTATTATTGGTAGAAATTCCTTTCTTTTTGAAACCACCTTTATAGAGTAATCATTGTCAAATCTGAGTAATGTATCATTGTATTTGATGGGAGAATTTGCCCAAGCATTTCTTAATATCAGATCTTTATCTTGTGTAGAAAAAAGTCTCACAATTATGGACCTCGGTTTGTTCTTATTTTGGGAAGAAGTATTTCCAGGTGTTGCTAGTGATCTATGTTCATGTTCTATACCATATGAAAGAGCTTCAGGTAATTTTACTACATTTGCTATCCAGGTGGTAAGGAAGTTTATCATATTGTCCCCTTCAGATTTTTCTGGTAGACCATATATTCAGATATTATTTCTTCTTGTTCGATTTTCCATATCATCAATCTTTTCTAGTAAATATGTATTCTGTTGTAATAAGAATTCAGTTTGTTGTTCTTCTATTTGGACTCTGGTGTCAATGTCATTTAGTGACTGTTCAATAAGTGATATCTGTCCTTTCTGCTGAGTAAACATTCCAAGTTGTTCTAGTTGTTGTGAGCACTTTTCTTTAAAAGTATCTATTTTATTGTCAGTTTTGTCAATTTTAATTGTGAGTTCCTGTTTATTTGTTATAAGAGATTGTAGATCATTTTTGAGAGAAGAGTATTGGGCTGAATTCCTAAGATGACTCATATTGTAAAGCTGATATTGGTGCTGATTTGCCAGTAATTAATTTGACAGGAATTATTAAAGTTCTGACAATGAAAATTCTCCTGTATATGCTCTAAGTTGTTAAAAATAAGTTAGTAGTAAATATTTCTTCAAATTAAATATTTTTTTGTAAAATTCCTGTCAGGAATAGCAATGAAGTAAGAGAGCTGAAATGAAGTGCTGCTATCAGTTCAGCATCCTAGCCATGCCCCATATGTTTAGTTTTTGATGTATTTATCAACATATTATTTTCCTGTGCAGACATGTCCTATCTGTAACACATGAAATCAGTTTACCTATTTTCATTTCATCTGCATACAGACTGTAGATTACCTCAAATGAAAAAAAATAGATCTGAAAGATACACCCTCAGATTCTCTATGCCTTGCACAGCATGCAGGACTAGTGCAGGAGGTCCAGCAGGCAATATGTCTGCCATGCGATCCAGGAACAGCCTGCAGGGACGTGCACGAGCACTCCTGCACTAGTCCTGCATGGACTAAGCCTCTGTATGCAAATTGAAATCCATGCAAATGAGGTGAATTTGCGATCCAAGAAGCTTGGAATCGGCCGTGCAAGACTAGTGCAATGTGCAGAAATGTACTCAGTTAGTAACCGAGTACATTTCTGCAAAATCCAAAACGGAGCTGTGACAGCTCCAAATAAAGGCTGCTTATCAGTTAGGAAGCATGCCAATGGCCAAGTATAAGGCCATTGGCATTGCAAACAACATAAAAAACAAAAAAAAATCAACTTTTATTTTTTTAGCCAATCTCGGTTGCTTAAGCGTAGGGCAGCAACACACAAACAGAATCTGGGGAAAAATAAGAAAATAAACCTAAAATAAGTATTCTAACTAAAATCACTATTCTGCCATACAAGTCAGTGGCAGGCAGAAGACATTATGGCCAGTGAATAGTGATTGCTAAGGAGGGAGGCTCAGTGTGAGACATGTAACTATGCATTAGCAGGCAATCCAATGCAAATGAGAGGAATGATAGTGAATCCCAGTTTTACCCAGCATGCTAGTCAGGTCCCAACAGAGTAGGAATAGCTTGGTGCAAGCCTAGGAGTTGGCTGACATCATGGGGGTGTTTGTCAGGCATACTGTAAGCAGACTGGAGCCCTGTGGCTCAGGTTTGCTTCTAGCTAATCTTAGTTAAGAAAGAGGGTATGTCTGAATCTGCCTAGCACTCTGTACATTGCCTAAGTGGGTGTGTGCACTGCGCACTGGATTTTGAAGGCTTAAAAACAAAGTTAAACCAAGAAATAACAGCTCTGTGCACATTTGAGCATTGTGTTTGTGCGGCACACCCTTGGGCTTAAACAGGAAGGCAATGGGAAGGGAAAACAGCAGTAGGAAGGTAATCTAGGTGAACTAGCATAGCTGGCAGGTGCAATGTATCAGAATCAGCTAATTACACAGGCAGCAGACCAGCCCAGCCCAGAACACTACTATAAACTTTGCAAACACCATCCCTTCTGGTTTTTCCCACTCTACACCACCGGTGTAAACAAGCAAGGAACTTTTAACACACACCACAGCAAAATGATAGGGGCTGCAATAGCTATCATACAACAACTTGTGGAAGAGGCTAAGGGTGATGAGGATGTAAATGCTGCCAACCAACCCACAGTGAGGAGATAGAGAAGAGTGTATAGACCCAGGGTAACCTACCAGGGGCTATATGAGCTGGAGATAGTGGAGCGCTATAGGGTGAACAGGGATCTCCTACAGCAAATTGTTGAGCTGTGCCGGCTATGCCTCACACACATAACTAACACAGGGAACCCATCCCACTGGATACCAAGGTATGTGTAGGCCTAAGTATACTAGCGACAGGTACCTTCCAAAGGCCAACTGGGGATATGATGGGGATCTCACAGGTATCAGCATCCTGGGTATCCACCAGTTCCTGGATGCCATGTCAGCACATGTCGGTGAGCATGTATTTTTCCCCAACACCCATGAGGCATTGGCTAGCAAAATGCAATTGTTCCACCAAATAGCAGAATACCCTGAGGTAGTGGGTGCTATAGACTGTACACACATATGCATCAAAGTACCACCCGGAGAGTGGAGTAGGGTCTACATCAACCACAAGGGCTTCCCCTCGATCAACTGCAAGGTCGTGTGCGATGCCCAGGGCATAATAATGAATGTGTGTGATGGCTGCCCTGGAAGCTATCACACCTCCAACATCTGGCATCTCATGCAGCTGTACCAGAAATTTGCCAGTGGGGACATCCTTCATGGTCACCTAGTAGGGGATGCTGGATACTCACTGGAGCCGTGGCTGATGGCACCCATCAGAAATGCACACACACCTGAACAAGAACTCCATAATGAGGCACATGCACAGAGCAGAATTATAGTAAAGTATGTGTTTGGAATGCTCAAGTCACAGTTCTAGTTTCTGGACACATCCAGTGGAGCATTGCAGTACTCAACAGCTACATGTACCCAAATTGTCCTTGTATGTGCCATGCTACACAATATGATCCTGTGGAAACAGCTGCAGCAGGAACAGCATGGGGCAGGACCACAACCCCCACACCATTGCCAAGGCCTGCACAGGCACAGAGTGACTCAGAGGAGGAACAACCTGAGCCTGCCCCAGTAGGCAGAAGGAGGCATGCCCAGTATGCCCTGGCCTTGGCAAAGGGGCAATGCATAGCACATACACTGACACAGGAGGGACCCAGGGAATAACACCTCTCTCTGACTCTCACATACAGTAAAAGGGATGCCAAACATTACACTACCTCTGCTCAACCATATGTAGGGAGTGTATTATGTACATCCAACATAGGCAGCCCTGCAGCACCACCCTCAGTACTGGGACACTCACAAGGTAAGTGACTCAGACATGCCAGCCAGGGGGGTTCACATACCCAACAACAGTCACAGCCAGCAGGACAGGTGTAGACAAACACAATCAAAGGCTGTGCCATGGCTTCTGAATGATGCCTATGGGTAACCACCCCAGGCCTACACAGACAGACTACAGCAGGTCAGGCAGCGGGACATTAGTTCTGAAGGGTAGAAAGTCAGAAACTAATATGTAGATAAATTAAAGCTAAGATCTGTAGTACACAGGTATGCCTCTAGTCAGCATGATAGGTAATAATACAGAATGAAATGGAGTACCTGACATACCAGTACAGTCATAGCAAATGTGTACAAGTGTCAGGTGTAACCCCCCATCCTATGTAGTAATGTAATAACAGTCATGTGTGCCTCCTCCAATCCTGTGTAGAAATGTAGAAATAGTCAGGTGTGCCCCTCATCCTATGTAGTTATTGCAGTAACAGGCAATGCCAAATGATTTACGGATACCCTGCAGAAACAGTATGCTACCTATAGGTGTATAACACAAAGGTGAGCACTGCAGTATAAACTACATGGACTTGATCCACACATTCAGTACAGACGGGCATAATGGCATGCTCACACACTTAGAAAAATGAAGGCAATGTAAGTCCGCAGCATACTGAAAGGTCATACTGGGGATGCTCACACCCTTAAACACACGAAGGCCATGTCTGCAAACACCAGTGGACCAGACATATCTGGCAGTCACAGATGCTAGTGCAGACACTCCTCAGTATGCACCACACATGCTTTGCACACACAATGGAGAGGAATACAGATATATATCTAAGGACAACACACTATAATAAGCCAAAGGTAGACGTACATAGATGTGTGGAAGAGGGTGACTGTGACAAGGAGCCATCCAGGCCTGTCCTGCCCAGCACACAGCCAAAGGGCCACAACCACATGAGGTTCAGATGTCACTCACTGTAGATACTAGCCACCGGTATCTGTCAGCATTACAGACTACATGGTGCAAGTGCTAGCTGTGCAACATGACTATACAAGGGAGTAATCATCTAGCAGCTGTATACAAGTACATGTGGAAAATTACCCTGTGTGTGCCTGCATGTGGTGTGTCAACATCTAGATGAATGGGTTATGGCCCATGCACACACACTGCCCTCTCCATAGCCCTACAGTGGCAAGCCTGCTGAGGTCATCCTCTGTGAAATACACTTTTGGGAGAATTGTAGCCCAGTAATCTCCGTGGCGCATCCCATAACTGTGTACTGCTGTAGTGTGATAAAATAGTTGGGTAGGAGTTCTAATCCCAGACTTGGCAAGTGTGTGTGTGTGTGTGTGTGTGTGTGTGTGTGTGTGTGTGTGTGTGTGTGTGTGTGTGTGTGTGTGTCCGACTCTGTCTGTGTAGAGAGCAATGTAGTTTAGGGTAGTCACACTCCCTACACTTCAAATGCTCTACTTTGGCCAGGCTGCTGATGTCATCCACCTAGAAATGCACCTCTGAGAAAGTTATAGCTCAGTAATCTCTGTAGAGCGTGCCATAACTGCATACTGCTGCAGTGTGATAAAATAGTTAGGTAGGAGTTCTAATCCCAGACTTGGCAAGTGTGTGTGTGTGTGTGTGTGTGTGTGTGTGTGTGTGTGTGTGTGTGTGTGTGTGTGTGTGTGTCTGTTCAACTCTGTTTGTGTAGAGAGCAATGCTTTTTAGGGTAGTCACACTCCCTCCAATTCAAATGCTCTACTTTGGCAAGGCTGCTGATGTCATCCACCACTCCCTACAATTCAAATGCTCTACTTTGGCAAGGCTGCTGATGTCATCCACCTAGAAATACACCTCTGAGAAGGTTGTAGCCCACTAATCTTAGTAGTGTGTCCTATAACTGCGTACTGCTGTAGTGTGATAAATTAGTTAGGTAGGAGGTCTAATCCCAGACTTGGCAATTGTGTGTGTGTGTGTGTGTGTGTGTGTGTGTGTGTGTGTGTGTGTGTGTGTGTGTGTGTGTGTGTAGAGAGCAGTGCATTTTAGGCTACTCACACTCATTACAGTTCAAATGCCATACTTTGGCAATCCTGCAGATGTCATTCACTGTGAAATACACCTTTGGGGAAGGAGAACTTCAGTAATCTCCATGGTGCGTCCTATAACAGTATCATGCTGTAGTGTGATATAGAACTCTGGTGGGGGTTCTATCCCCACACATGGCAGTTGTGGATGTTTTGTGTGTGTATCTATGTTTATGTAGGGAGTACTGTGTTTTAGGCTGGTCACACTCACTACAATTCAAATGCCCTACTTTGGCAATCCTGCTGATGTCATTCACTGTGAAATACACCTTTGGGGAAGGAGAACTCCAGTAATCTCCATGGCATGTCCTATACTGGCATAGTGCTATAGCATAATATACTAGCTAGGTAGGAGTTCTAATCCCAGACATTACGTGTGTGTGTGTGTGTGTGTGTGTGTGTGTGTGTGTGTGTGTGTGTGTGTGTGTGTGATTTGTATTTGGCGTGGTGGTGGTTGTGTGTAACAACTGGACTCAATGTGGCATGGGTTTTGCAATCTTCTTATATGGTGGGCCAAGTATATATCACAATATCCACCATACAGGATAACAGGTGTGAAATAGCCAAGAGGCTGGGATGCACATCCATACCCCTAAATCAATGCCAGCTGAACAGCGTTAGCAACCCTTGTATTACCCAGGGTACATTCTCAATCCATGTCTCATGCACACACACTTGCCTAGGCAACAGCCGCTATGTTGGTAGTACCCTGCATATTGCCCCCTGATAGTAACCATGGTGTGATTGCAGTGAGCTACAGAGGACATGGCACTCTGTTCATCAGTCCAATAGGCATGTACATGCCAACAGTGCACCTACACTCATACTCCCCACTGGACAGCTGCAACACCTGTGGTGCCATCAAATGTGACCCACAAAGGACATAGCATGCCTGAAACATAAGCCCTGTATGGACAGATGCCACTGACTCCAGAGAATACCAGTATCATGCTATCAATGTAGGTGCAGGGTCAACCTGCTGCCCATGAACAGCTCCCACCACATGAGGCCAGGACTGGCACATCTGATGATAATGATCTGTGTATACAACGTGGGCCAGACACCCCAGTTACAGTTCCACATGTCACTGTACATGCATGTGGGAGGTGTGCACTTCCCAGACACTGTCAATATCATGGCCTAAGGAACACATGCATGGCAAGCAGTGCACAGTGGGGCCACATGCAATAGTCACTCAGGTGACTGGATGATGAATACAATACAAACCTGTGTGGGCAATGTCAAACACTACACCCCTGAGCCACAATGCAGACCATTGTCATGTGGCCTGATGCCAAGGTATACCCATCTCCTAGCCTTGTATAGCCATCTGGCACCATCAACCACAACACACCCATGTAGCAGTGTATACATGCATGTCAGTACTGGCACCCATTTCTGTGTGTGTGTGGTGTATGATGTGTAAGACCACATTCTCATTCACTACAACCTCCATTGGCATACTAAAGCATGCTGTCTGGTGTCAGACACCTCCACATAGCCTTTGCACATATAACCTCCGTATGACCCCTGTGTGCATGTGATACCTGCATAGTGCTGTGTTGTGGCAATCCCACTTGTGATGAGTTGTATTCCTGGCTCTGCAAAGTGTGGCAATGTGTGCACATCCCTGTGAGAGTGTAACTGTGTTGATGCTGACACCTGTTCATGCGGGTAGGCATGTGTACTACACCTACCACATAGCTACCCTATCCCTGTTGCAGATGTCACTCACTATCACACATATGTTCTGAGGGATCCCCAACATGTAACCTATGTGGCGCATCCAATAACTGCATGGACATGTGATAGCACTGCATAGTCATTGGGGGTTTGAATCCCTGTACTGGTAGGTGTGTGACACAAACATGTATATGTTTTACTATCCCACCCATCCCTGGCTTTTCTGTGCCTCTGTCTGCCTCTCTTACTCCCTCTCTGGTGGATGTGGAGATGTACACCTGCTTTGCTTAGGCAGCAGCATGTGTATTTTAAGTGATGTTCAGGATCAGCTGATGATCTCTGCATGAATTGCAGCCCTCCTCTTGATGATTGCATGTGGAACAGCTGTGGTAACATTCCCATAGCCAATTGCATGGAAACACACACCAATATCTAGGAACATCATGTTGGTGATGGGCCTTTCATTCATTGTGAGCAGGAACACAATCTGTTGTTTGGCAAACAACATCTCAGTTGGATTGGGGTTTACCTCTAATAACATACACTGTGGAAATAGGCCAACATATATGAGGGGGATGTACCTGACCTGACTACAGACTGTAAGTGCTGCTATACTGCATTTGGAGTAATGTTGGTTTAACAGTGTGTGTGTGGATATGGCTGTCCAACATGTTTACATACCAGTCAGTGCTATGTTATTGAGGGAACACCCATCTGTAGGGCCATCTGCAGACTGGCCAGTGTGTGGTGCCATTTGTTTCAGGTGTTACCCACAGAGTACCTATCTGTCAACTGCAGAAGGTAGTGTGAGGAATGCAGTCTGTAGATGGTCACAGCCATGAGAGTTGCTGACTTCATATCCCTCATAGGACATATGGTGCAACAAACCCTGTTACAACAGTAAATGTATGAGGTTATCACAGCAACATGTCAATATTGGCCCTGTATATGTGCCTCCATCCACAACCCTGACAACCTTTTGTACATATGTCAGTAATAAGAGGTGCATATGTACTGCACACCATAATTAATGATATCATATGTGATAACAAGCTACACATGTAATGTATAGTAGGGGTTATATTTGATGACATAACCTGGACATTCTGTGGTTGTGTGTAGAGTACTGAGGTATGTGTACTTATGGTGATTGTCAGCAGTGTGTGTATTGTTAATATGTACCTTGGCCTGTGTACAGACCGTGGTAGATGCCATTGTTCTTGGTCCTGTTCTATCTGATGTTAGATACTGCTCCACTGTATGTTACCCTATTGGCTTACATGTTTGTAGGGCCATAAACACACATGTCTCATACCAAAGACAGGCAGGGGACCACACTGTGTAGTGGCACACTATATGTAGGGTTAGCATGTGGGTGGCACATATGAGGTTGGTGTTGAACAGATAGTCCATATACTGTAATAATATGCTAGCATGCCATATGTAGCTGTGGCTGTGTTCACATTGGTTGCAGTGATGCACAGACACACAGGTGTATGTTACTCTGTGCTGTGGCATGCTTGTAGACCCCGCTAACTATGTGCAGGTACATGTGCATTCCCCCATAGGAAATGTAGGCCAGTGTTGAGCCAGTCCAGCTGTAGCCTGCACAGTGCTTTGTTACATGCCTTGCAGCTTAGTGTTCTTACCCAGTGAGATGTAATGTCCAGTTACTTGCCAGATGTACTGCTGCTGGGCCACCATAACAGTCATTTATGTCAGACAGAGCATTGGGATGCTGTACAGATGTATGTCAATATCTAGTGGGTGGTATGTGGCCATAGCACCTCCTTACCAGCAGTTATTATGTGGCAGGACAGACAAGGATGTGTGAATGCCCAACCTGTGGGGGCAAATGTATACCAGTAGTTATGTGTTATACCCATCTACATGGCTGTTAACATCTACATTATCAGGATTGGTCCACATGTCTTGCACTAAGGGGTTATGTGTGTACCTCTGGACTGTCCAGAGTATGTCAGACTGTCAACATATAGTGGCCACTATCTCTGCTGTAGTCCACAGGAGGATTACGTGCTAGCAGTGGTACTGTACTATGATGTCCTTAGGATGTCTGTCAGTAGCCAATGGTGCACATGTTAAAAGCAGATGTGACCTCCCATACACACCATGTCTGTGAAGACAATCCCTATTACAGTAGCAATACTCTACAAATATACCTGCTATACATACCTGACATCCCCTGGCACTATGAATTTGGGACTACAGGGACTGAGGTAGGGACACACTCCATGTTCAGGACATATGGTAATGATATATGTACATATACTTATCCAAATATCTATATAGACATAAAGATATATATCGACATACATAGATGGATATGTATATGTACATAGATATACACATAAACACCCAGATATATACATATACAGATAGAGATACATATGCACATATACGTATTATTGGCAGTAGTAGGTATATCAGAATAGATATGTATGCACATATAGTTATAGATATCTACAAATATACCAACATCACTAGGCATATCTGTACACATAGGATGTGCATACATATATAGCTATGTATACATATAGCTATATATACATATACATATATCTATGTATAAATATATCTATATATACAGATATGTATATGGGAGTGCTACAAAATCCTGAAAACCAAAAGTCCTGATGATCATCAGGGGTGAGCTGCCTTAAGGTATATGGATGCACATTACCATACAATCCACCTTGGTTAAATGCAGGCCTACTGCCACCTGCCATACAGACTATTCTGTTTGTCAGTGTGCTTGTGATGGTGTCAGTTGTATCTTCTTATGTAACAGTTACATCCCGTTGTGTCAACTGAGGTCTTTACCCCCTAGGAATTGTCTATAGAGTGTAGATAGAGGCTGCTGAATTATACACCAGCATTACTTACCATTGATTGTTTGGTATCCTGTGGCCCAGTCTGTCTTTACTATTGTACTACTTGATGGCCTTGGCCTGGACATCAACATTGGTTAACTTTTCCAGACTGCTGTATTAGTATAATTGTTTCACAGTTGCATTACTCAGTTTATATGGATGTCCATGTCTAAACAGCTATAGGACATGGCATATACAACTGTAATAGTACACAAATAAAGCTTTCCCATTTATACACACCCCTGTGTGGTGTTATATCCATTGATATCTCTGCGGGTATATGTTGCAGGAAATTAATGTCATTTGTATGGGTGGCTCATACAGTCTCCAGTTGGTAAGGTGGTAACTGTAGGAATAGTGGCTGTCTCATACTGTGTGCACGTACTACATATGTAACTTACTGTACATATCTCTGCATGTGTATGTGTAGTTACATGTATATCTATAGATATGTGTGTATATATATATATATATATATATATATATATATATATATATACACACACACACACACACACACACACACACACACACACACACACACACACAAATATGGACAATATATCAAACAATTGGACATTATCAGAACATATGTGTCAGTACATATAAGTTGGGGTGGGTATGTTGAGTATTGTTGTAGATATGGTGGGGGGAGAGAAAGATGTCAATTGACAACTAGTATATTCCTGTAGTCCACATTACTTTTCCTAGTCAGTGCTGTTATCTGTACCTTACAAGTCTTACTACACTACCCTATAGCCTTAGTTTGGGCAGTGATATGGCTATCATCATCATTACACATGGACCGGTTTTACCTGCAGTATACACCTCTTGCCTGGTATACCTGTGGAGGGAATGTTTGTTGACCTGACATGCACATATATACACTTTCCTACACAGTTATATTATGTAGCACAGTGTGGGTGACAGTGACCAGTGATACTTTATTATTCAGAGAAACTGCAACACTCACAATTCCCTACAATACCAGAGTGAACAGTACCAGTACAGGTTATAATGTTCTGTACTTCTCAGCACAGTGTTCATATCCAACGTACCTGTAGGAGCAATGTTTGTTAGCACAAAGTTCCAGATTACACATTAGCATTATGCACATACACCTCACTCTGTTACTTTACACACTCTGACCACAGCTTGACAAGTTGGGGTGTAAATGGGACATATGCGTATTTTTAGCCACATTAGGTACTAGGGAGTTGCTAGTGTGCCAGCTTTGTTCTGATACATGTGCGTCAATCAGTTGTATTTCCTGTTTGCTGCCTATACGTCTGGGATCATCCCACTGATTTCTCAGGGGGACAGGTTGATAGACAACAGATATGTGCCTCTTTCCTGCGCATTCTGGACATATCTGTACAGTTGTGGGGTATGGTTCTGCATGCAGACTATAACCACTGGCAGGATTCAAACTGTGGCTGTGTGTGCTAAAAAAACAACAGTTCACATCTCAGTTGCATGTGCTATTCAGTTTTTGTTGTCTGCATTTTCCCAGTTTAGTGTCTATGTGTCTCTCAGTTGTACTAAATGGCCTCTGGGGATTACACCTGTCATATATAGGCATTCCTACACATTCAATTTATGGTGTACGGTGTGGGTAACAGTGCTTAATACAACAGTACAGTACTATTACATGATTGCAAATCTACATTACCATATGATACCAGAATATACACATGCAGTCCAGCAGTTAGACCTGTTTTGTCAGGCTATTACACTTTAATTAACATACAAACAATATGAGACTATTCCTGCCATATTGTCTAGTGTATGCAGTACTTGCCTTGAACAAGACCGGTTTTATACAGGCAATTAATTTACTACTACTTTTAGTTTTATTTCCTATGACAGTAAATGCATAAGTATTACTGACCTGCCTTGCATCGCAACCTCGCCAGGTGACTGATATGGGCCTCCTGGTTCATGGCCTGCTCCATTGCAGCTGTGGGGGACATAAGAGGACTATTTAACCATACCTATCCATGATATACCTGAGCTGGCAATTATTACACATATGCTGGGGTGATACTTACACATGTCTGGAACATCCCCTGACACTCTAGCCTCTTGAAGCCACTCCTCCAAGAGGTCCCCCTTATGCCACTTCAGGTCGGCATAGTGGTGCCTGACTTGCTCACCAGTTCGGGGTATGCCAGTGGCACTGGTGAGGTCATGGGTGAGATGGTTCCACGCCTCTGCCTTATATTGGGAGCCCTGGTACTAGCCCTGCAGCAGTCTCTGATCATGGTCTTTGACAAGGAGTCCTGCCTAGACCTTGGACTCCTAGAAGCACCAGTGTTGCACTCGAAAGCACACACCTTCTCCCCTTACTACTATAGTGCCTGCAAGGGGAAGCTACAACCAGTTAAGAGATGTATTCCCGCCTCTTGGGTTTAAGTAGGAGCGAGTTCTCACACTTTTCTGTGATTGGACAGTTTTGAAAAGGCTAAGCTATGGGCAAACCTGCTTACCTAAGGCTGGCATTGTTTAAAGGGGTATACCACTGGACACAGTGAGTTAAGTGATCTACACATTGCTTACATTTCCTATGCTGGTCTGTGCAATGCTTAGAGTTGCTTACATTAGCCTTTGCATTATATTTCTTTTCTGGCATTGATTTCTTATTCATTACATCTTATATATCTGCCTGGTATCCATGATTAATGTGTACATACACTCTATGGGTTCCTTGTGTTTTATTGGGGACTTAAACACTCTATTAAATTACACCTCACTTCTGTGCTTACTGCTGTACTCCAGTTCACATATTTATGTTATGTAGTGAGTTATGAAACATGACTATATACTGATTCCTTTCACGGGTTCAGTTTGGTTTTACTATGGTGAGGACTTGTTTCCTGATACCTCATTCTTCTGTACTTCTGTGATGGTTTGGTGGTTAACTACTGTGACTATGGTGTATGGGGTCCTGGATTCGAGACCTGCATGGATGTTTATTTTATTGATAGACAGAACAAGGGCCATTGGATACAGAGTGATTAAGGCACTTTGGAGCATTTGTAAGCAGGTTTCCGTGATGGTAAGCAATGCTAACCTGCCGTCACATCTGCTTACAGAGAGTTAGCTTTAGAACTGAGTGTAGGCATTGCTTACCGCCATGCAAATGGGGTTAAACTCGCTTACTAGGGCTTACATATGCTACTACTGCTTATCGGTGCATAAACCTGCTTACTAGTGCTTTATTCATTATGACACTGACACCTCACATGTGCATTTACTGCAGTACTCCAGTTCATAAAAATATGTTATCTAGTGGGTTTTGCAACATAAATATTGATGATAACATGCTTTGCCATGGAAAATGGAATGCGCTGCAGTGGGACTTAAACCAGGAATGCCTGCTCGTAAGGCAAATGCTCTGCCCACTACACTATTGCGATGCTGCTTCATTTGCATATACCTTCCTTGTTATCCTCTTCAGCCGTTTAAGCTGCATTAACCATAGCTTAGCAGTGGGCACACCAGTGCACCTACGGTTAGCTTTAATGGGATTTGTAATAAAAAAAAAAAAAGGTTTGTTCATTTTAATTATGTGTGCTTTCGTTGCTGTTGTACACAAGGGGACAGTTGATGGGGATATGCGGACACCGATGAGCGGTCTCGCTAATTTCTTCACCCTTTCTAATGTTTTTCATTGCGGGGGGCGTGTATATTCTGAGAGCTCTGCTCTCCGACACACCTCCTGCACTCTTACATGCTCTGTGTAAGACTAGGAGCTCAGGCAGGGTGCCTGATTATTATGCATGGCACGCTGATGTCCTGCTTCTAAACAGCTAAACAGCTGCCTCCGTGCAGGACTAAGCTAGTCCTGCATGGAGGAATAGTAAATCCGGGGGACAGTCTAAACAAGTATAGGCCTATGGTAGAGCCCTGTGGGACACCCTGACTGTAACTAAGAATTTTACCTGTCCATTTGATGTATGATACTTGTCATCTCCTATTTGTAAACCATGCAGCTATCCATCTTAACAAGAGTACATCAATACCTAGTTGTTCTAATTTAGTGAGCAGTGTTGTGTATGATCCTATCAAATGCTGAATTTTGGTCTGTATAAATGACATCACAACACAATGTTTCATTCATAACTGTTATTAGATTGTTATAGAACACCATGTTACAGCTGGTAATAGGTCACTGAATGTGTAAAACTCCTGAGGTCATAACTGATTATAGTCTAAAATTTGACCAGCCTATCATAAAAATAGTTGAAATGATCACACTATCAAACATTTTGTATAGATTTAAGTCCTTCCATTCTGACAATGTATGCTTAACTGCAGCCTGGGCCTGTCTGCTGACCAGCCTTGTCTGTACAACTAGCATCTTTACCAGCTTGCAATTTTTCAACTTGAACAAGCCTCATCTTTGAGTAAAGAAATGTCCCTTGGCTGGAATTGAATCATCATGTTGCTATTATTCAGTTTAAGTTGTCCAAATCTATTCTGTATTTCCCTAAGAGATGCCTTTTTGTGCAACACTCAGCAGCACATGCTAGTTCACTGTGTCATGGTCGGTATAAATGAAGTGGGTAGCAAACCTATGAAAAGTAATACATGATTAGCATTATGGTGGAAATGGACTACCGTTAAAAACGAAAGGAAAGAAATAGCATCATTTGTTTAGATTTGTGGGAAAACTGTGGAGCTAACATTATAGAAAGAAATTTGATGCAGATGATAAAGGCAAGAAGGTAGTACAAATTTGGAAAAAGCATGAAAATAGGGAAGACAATTAAGGAAATGGTGTGCCATATAAGACTAACATATAAAGATCTTACATAGATATTATGAGATAGCAGCAAAACTATAGACTTGGTTGAAAGACAGACCCAAATATTCAAGATGTATAAAAAGAGAAGTTGTGGCACTGTCCAAAGAAAAAAAAAACACTGGTGGGACTTGATTATAACTAGTACAGGACAAGCATTTCCCTTAAGAAATATTATTTACCTGGGAAGACTGCATCTTTGCCATATAGGTCAAGCAAAGTAATACTTCCAATAAACAACATTTACCTGTTAGTACTTAGAAATGATTCAAAAACTATTACAGCTCGAGAATGGAAAACTAATGTACTTCAACACTTTGGAGCCATTCACGTAATGTTCAAGTTTATAAGGAGAGCTCTGAATACTGTGAAAGGAGAAGCACAGGAGAAAAGCTGACAAAAATGGCAGAAGATCTTTATTTTCTTTCACATTGGTTTGTTAAAGAAACTTACAACTGCAGCATTAGCCTTAAAATTGACTGACTGCATTCATATGGGATATGAATAAAATGTAAACTAAAACAGTGAATATGTATATGTATGCTTCCAGTGCCATAAGAATAAGTAGAAACTGTAATATGTGGTAGCATAAATCATTATTTATAAAGGGTTCCAGTTTTATTTTTATGCTTTTCTTTTAACCTATGTTCATGTTCCAAAATTCAGAAAACATTATCTAATCTAAGTGTCAATTCTACGCTTTCAAGTGTCTTATTTAAAATATGGAATGTGCTACTGGAATTTTTTTTAACAAATTCTTCAAAACAATAAGTTAAAAATACTCCCTACAAAACTGTTTATACAACTACACTCATATTGTTGTCTGATTTTGTAACTCTGTGATACTATTACCTGGACTTCTGTTCTCAGCTTTCTTCTCTGTCCTTCCCTAATATACTCTAAGTCCCTTTCTCCTACAGTTCATATTCTCACATTCACTTCCCACTGTTCATACGTCTATAGGAGATTACTAGGCTAACAGTTTACAAGCCCTTACAAGCATAGGTTCATAGGTAGGTACTAGGCTATCTGCCCAAAGGCATTTATAAGCCTAGCCCGAATGTGTTGGCTTTCGCCACCCCCTTAGATTAGTTCCCTGTGCCTCTGTCCAGCAGAGCCACTGAAGTGATCCCCGGGATAAACTTTCTGTTTCCCATCCACTTGTCAAGGTTTCTTTTGAAGAGTGTTAGTGAGGAGCTCTGCCTAATGTAGATTGGAATTTTGTTCCAAAGCATGGGAAGTCTCTGGGACAGGAATCTATCCCTCCAGCACATCCTATTTATTGTTGTGGTGAGGTTTAGATCCCTAGAGTGTGTGGCTCGAGGGGATAAGGTTTTCTTTAGGTGGAGCATGTGCATCAATTCTGGGTTGGACATGGCCTTGTATGTCAGGCAAAGATCACCTCTGAGTAGGCGGTATGCAACCGAGTAAAGCTGGAGTTTCTTCAGTCGAACTGCATAGGGCATCTGTTTGAGGCCAGTGATCCTCTTGGTGAGGTACTTCTGTGGTCTTTCCAGCTGTTGCAGGTGTCTTGTAAGGTGCATCCCAAATGGGGCATTGTACTCTATGATGGGTCTGATGAGTGATGAGAAGAGGGGCACAATGACCTCTTTTGATCTGGATGCAAACCCTTTTGTGATTAGGTGGGCCATGTAGAAGGATTTTCTAACCACTTTGGCAATGTGATTATCAAAGGTGAGATTACTATCTACTTGGGTCCCCAGATCCCTTATTACATCTTCCGTATTTAGGGGACTATCACCTATGTGGTAGTTTGTGGGTACTTTGTTTTTCCCAAAGGTTATGACTATGCACTTTTTGATATTTAGCTTGAGGCCATGATTTTGACACCAGGTATCCGCCTCAGTGAGACCCTTTTGGAGGATGTCTGTGTCAGCCGGAGAATCAGTTATGGCCCCTAGTTTGCAGTCATCTGTGAACTTGGTCAGCCATAGTCCTGATGTGCTTGCCTGTACCTCTGAGAAGTATATGCCGAACAGGAGGGGTCTTAGGACTGAGCCCTGGGGTATGCCACTTGTAACTGGTTTAGAGTCGGACCTAGCTCCCACAACTTTCAACATGTGGGTTCTGTCCATAAGCCAGTTGGCAACCCATCTTGTAATGTAGGGGTTTATGTTCAGGCTGGTGAGCTTGTCTATAATACCAGAACGGGGAATGGTGTGGAAGGCCTTTGTGAGGTCTAGGTAGGCTGTGTGTACCAACTTTCCCTTGTCTATAGCCTTGGTAACTGTCTCAAAGAAGTCCACCAGGTTTATGAGGCATGATCTGCCCTTAACAAAGCCTAACTTGGTAGGGTCCAGTGTTTGGAGGTTCCTAATGTCTCTGTTAATGAGTTCCATGATGATGCGCTCCATAGCCTTGCAGACCAAGCTAGTCAGGCTTATAGGGCGATAGTTCCCGGGGTCTTTTGTGGCTCTACTTTTGTGGAGCGGAATAACCATTGCAGTGCGCCACTCTATGGGTACGTAGCCTGTGGAGAGGCTGAGTTTGAACAGTGTGGTTAGGTGAGGGGTTAGTTCATCTTTGAGCTTATGGAGGACACAGCCTGGGACACCATCCAGTCCCATTGATGCTGTGTTTTTGGATTTGGAGAGGGCTGTTTTAACCTGAGTGTCTGTGATTTCAGGGACTCTACATTATTCTTGTATGGTAATGGGCCCTTTTGGGGGTGAGAGGGGGGTGAAGTTTGTGCTGAACCTGCCTGCCAGGATGTTGGCGATACCATTTGGTTCAATGTATTTTGTGCCATTCTGCACTAACTGTGAGCAGATCTGAGCATTACCACTTAGATTCTTGACATAGCTAAATAATGCCTTGTGGTTATCTTTGCAGTCCTTGGCAATTTTTCTTTTGAAGCTCACCTTGGATGATTTTATGAGGGATCATAGTTTCTTGCTGATACTGATCAGAGATGTCTTCCCTTCTTGGGATTTTACTCTTTTCTGTACTGGTTTCCTCCTTCTATTGTATAGCTTGTTTATGGCAGGAGTCCACCAGACTGGTTTCCTTTTCTTGGAGGAGTGAGTCTTGTTTTAACTTGGGATGGCATGATCCATGCATTCTTGCAGGTGCCCGTAGAATGCATTAGTAAAGGATTTTGCAGCTTGGACAGCGTTATCCTTCAGCATGGGGGCTTTGAAACTTTCCACCTCGGTCTTAAGTAACGTGAAGTTTGCTTTTGAAAAGTTTTTCATAGTGGTTTCCTTGTCCGGGGGTGGGGACGGAATGTGGCTATCCAAAGTGATTTGTTTATGGCCAGATCTAACCATTGAGGGGTTGACCTCTGGTGTGGAACACCGGCCACCTATGTTGGTGATGACGAGGTCCAATACGTTGTTACCCCTGGTGGGAGTGTTGACCAGTTGAACCAGGACGTTTGAGTTTATAAATTCTAGGAAATGTTGGGCAAGGGAGTTAGTACTTGAGTAGTTCTCCCAGTTAATGTTTGGGTAATTGAAATTACCCAATATTAGGGTGTTTGGTAGGACCTTTATGTTTCCCAGTGTTTCCAGAAATGTGGAAGGGGAGTCCTGGGACATGGTGGGTGATCTGTAGCAAGTTACAATTTGAATTGCAGTTTTGCCTGTTGTTAGTTGCACGTGAATGATCTCTGTAGCATCTCACTGTGCCACTAACCTGGGGGGGAGGGTTGCAGCAGTATCCCACATTCGTGAGTATTAGATGTAGGATATTTTTCCCCAAGTGGGAGCGCAGACTAGCTGCTCCAGGACATTTGAATTTACAAAGTCAAGAAATCTTTGGATCTGTATGTTAGTGGTAATGTATGCCTCCCAAAGTAATGGAGGGATAGTTAAAATCACCCACAACTATGATATCAGGCTGGATGTTGAGTGATTCTAGTAACTTCGGGTATGATGCATGGGTTCCTTGGTTCATAGCAAGGAACCTGTAGCTAGCAAGAATATGGTAATGGATTTTCCCCGTGGTTAGTTGGACCTAGAGTAGCTCAAGTATGTCATATTGTTTGACCAGCTTTGAAGTGTGCTTATCCTTTGTGTAGATAGATACACCTCCGTGTTTTGCACTTTCATGTTTAGTGGGTGGCCAGAATGTATGAAAGGCATTATAGCCATGCACTGCCAGAGTGCTATCCATGGCTTTGAACCATGTTTCAGTCACTGTACAAATTTCAGCATTCTCCATGGTGAGGAGAGCTTCTAGGAAGTGCAATTTCTTGTTGAGGCTCCTACCATTGAGGAGTACCACCTTTACTTTGTCCTAAGTAGCTATTTTTATGTTGGATGGTTTGTCTGTTTGACAGCGGCCAGAAAAGGCACTATAGGGTAAGATAATGCCTTGGCCAATATCGGAAAGCCAAAAAGAGACAGGTGAAGACCATTCCTGAAAAACAGTGTTGCGTGTCAATCATCCCTTGTATTTAAGCATCATCTTTGCATGGGTTTGTGCTCAGTGTACAAGAGCTTCTCAGAGACTGCACTGCTGCCTTGTAAGCAACTCACTTGTGTGTTGTGAACATTGATGCAGTTTTCTACCCCTAGCCCTCCATAGAATAGCCACTTTTAGTTACTCTTACAGCAAAACCTGGTCCATCTAGCCCACTCCCCACTAGTTACTGTAGTATATATCTGCCATAATGGACAGACAGTTTCCCACCATTTCTCCAGTCATGCTGATTAACATGGGCATTCTGAGTCAATGCAGCAACTGCATCATGTATACTGACAACCAGTTATTCCTAAAACAAATAAATACAACATGCTGTATCTATACTATGAATTTGTAATGAATTATCTCACATAACAACAAACCAGATATCAAACAGGTTGTCAGCACACACACTTCACCACTTGCAACTAACAAGCTCACAACACATAAACCCACATACACAGATGTACTCGCTAAAAGTCTACTTAGGGATCAGAGACCTCCCAAGCGAAAACCTGCTGCACACACTGCAGACCCAACAGACTCCACTACACATAATACACACAACAGTGTCTTAGCCAATAAGCACACTTCAAAACCAAAAGTCTTGGTCATAGGTGACTCCATAGTGAGACACACAGATGTCCCCTTCACCAGGTTGGAATAGGAGAAGGTCATAGCTAGCTGTCTGTCAGATGCCGGAATCCAACAGATCATACACCCACTGAAGTCTCTCAACAACAAGTACCATTATGACTCTGTGATAGTCAATGATGGAGTGAATGACTTGAGAGATACCTCAATGGATTATATGAAGAGAGACATGACTGAGCTCTCAGATTATGTGTCCCAGGCAACTATGTCCATAGCCCTAAGCTTCATTCTACCTTCACCCAGGATAATAGCTCAATATAAACAAAAAATGATCAACGTCAGCAATTGCCTTAGCTTCTGGTGTCAGTCCAGGAGATCAAGTATCTGTCAGCCTGGGAAGATCTGGTCGACAGACCATTTTGCTTTGCCACAGATGGTCTTTACCTGCCATCTCTTGGCTTTCAGTTACTGGCAAAGGTACTTGCCTCCCCATAGTGCCTTTTTTAGGCAATGTCATAACAGCAAAATTCCCGATGTAAAAATATTCACTAGAGACAAACTCATTCGTATGCTGCTTAACGCTAGGAGTCTAAATTGGAACTGCACTCACTAAAAGCACTCCTTACCTTGGAAGATGCCAATGTCTGTGCAGTTACAGGGACATGGTTCAAAGCTGCGGAGAGCACCTCAGCCATGCAAGGCTACAATGCCTTCCAAATGTTCAGACCTCAAAACGAGCATGAAAGAACCAAAGGTGGAGGTGTATCCATCTTCATTAAAGACAAATACACTCAAGATTAGTCAAACAGTACAACTCTCTATAACTGCTCCAAGTCCAACTAAGTGTAAGTAAAACCCCCTTCCATATCATGGTTAGCTATAGGCCTCCCACCATGAACCACAAGAACCACTCCGCCTACCTGGACCTACTTGAATCACTCACTATACAGCCAAACACATTGGTCATGGGTGATTTCAACTATTCTTCCATCCAGTGGGAGTCATATATGAGCACAAACATGCTCATCCTATGGTCTCTGGACTTTGTTAATACAAATGGTCTGGAACAGATAGTCTGCATCCTCACAAGGTGTTTGAATGTCCTAAGCTTAGTACTCACCAAAATAGGGGGGGGGTCTCTGCAATACCACTTGTGTTTTGCTCTCCCTGGTAAGGTCTGATCATAAATCATTCTTGTTCTAAGTGACAGTCATACCTGACCCCCACTCAAGAATAAAAAGGATGAAAAATTTCTCCAAAGGAAACTATAGCCTCCTAAGTGATGGCATCAATAGTTTCAACCCCCCTGCTACCACTGTCAACAATGACTCCTATACAGAGCTGTACACAAATTTCCCTGTATAAACTCCTATATAAATGTATAGACTTGGCTGTACCTGAACTACTCAAAACAAGGTCCTCAAAAAAAAATAAATAAATAATCCACCCAGGTAGGCATCAAGCATAAATAGGTTTTACAACAAGAGAAAGAAACTAATCTCTAAGAACAAGAGGGAACTGACTCAGCAGAGGAAAGACACCCTCCACAGCTTGAAGAAGCAAATTATATATCTTGTAAAGTCCTCTAAAGCCATTTAAAAAGCTAAACTAGCATCCCTAGCTAAGGATAATCACAAGGCATTCTTTAGCTACATCAGAAATCTAAAAGGGAAGGCCAAGCTTTGTGCCAAACTTGTAGTGGATGTATCACTCATACTGACCCTGAGGACAAAGGCAACCTACTAGCAGACAGATTTGGAGCAAACTTCACCCCTCTGTCCCCACCAGACATACTCCAAAGTATACCTGTCACCAGTTCTCTACCTAGTATCTCCAAACTGCATGTCATAACTGCACTCTCCATGGCCAAAAACACAGCATCTATGGGACCGGGTAACATCCCAGGCTGTCTACTAAATGGTCCAAAACAGGACCTAGTGGAACCACTTGGCACTCTCTTCAACCAGAGTCTAAGTATTGGCTTTGTCCCAGCAGAGTGAAAAACAGCAACAGTAATTCCATTGCACAAAGGGGGCATATTAACTGACCATGAGAACTATAGACCCGTAACCCTAACTACACCCATCTGCAAAGCCATGGAGAGAATCATCATGGACCTTATCAACAAAGACATAGGTGACCTTCAAACTCTTAACCTGACCCAATTTTGCTTCATTAAGCATAGATCATGCCTATTAAACCTGGGACTTCTTCGAGAATGTCACCAAAGCTTTGAATGAAGGCAAAACAGTACATACAGCCTATCTTGACTTAGTCAAGGCTTTTGACACAACCCCACACTCAGGCATTATTGAGAAACTCACCCAATTTGCTCATTCTGTCCTAACTTCAGTTTTCAAGTGATTAACTGGCCCCAAAATTTGTTGGATAGATTAGACAGGAAAACAAAGAGAGACACAAAGTCGTAAAATATCAGGATTTGCAGGCAGAAATGAGAGCAATGCGGAAGAAAGATACCCAGACAGTTCTAATAGTAGTAGGAACAATGGGTCTTATAAAGAAAGAATCTACAATCGTATTTAGATATGTTACCAATACATGTAACTTTGTACAAATTGCAGAAGGAGTCATTACTGGACACATTGCAGGTGCTGACGTCAAAAATTGAAACAATACTAATTTCATGAACTTTAATCATACTTTGTCTTAGGAATGGGGTCCATTCATGTCATGGTATTAGAAACCCAAAAGATTTGGAAAAATTAAAACAAAAATTGGAATTAACCCATATGTCACTAGATGGGTAGCCAACTGGCTCACCGAGAGAACACATACAGTCAAAGTTGGGGATTACACCTTTACCAGCAGGCCAGTTACCAGTGCTGTACCACGATCATCTGTGCTGGGCACCCTACTATTTGGAATCTATTTCTCAGAAGTCCAGGTGAAAATAGATGGCCCCTCTGAAACAAACTCCCAATTCATGTAAAACAGAGAAACAGAGCTCCTCAATGTTCCTATTTAAGCGTAACTTAGACAACTGGATGGGAGATCATAAATTTACTCCAGGGGTGTCAACTATGTCCCTCTTAGATAAGGGAAGTCAGTGCTGATCATAGACTCATGCTGCAAATACAGACCATACAGCTTGGTCAATAAGGGAGCAAGGGTATAAGATGGTAGGCTTTTAAAAGGCCTAGGACCAATAGCCTAGTAACCTCCTATGAACCTATGAACCAATGTCCTCCCAGGATGACAAGTATTAGACCCCTTTGGAATGACACTGGTAGCTAAGCAAATTGTTAAAGTTGATCATTTTCTGCTGGCATTATGGCATCATCCTTAGAGATGGCAGAATGCTGCTTGGTGCTAGGCTCTTACCTCCCTGTGACACCTATTTTAAGAGCTCAGTCATGTCTCTCATATAATCCAAAGAGGTATGTCTGAGTTCATTCATGCCCACATGGACTATGACTGAGTCATACTGGTACATAGGGGTAAGTTATTGGAGTGCTTGTGTGAACAGGTGGATCCTGGCACCTGACAGGCAGCTAACTGTAACCTTCTCCTTGTCCTTCTTAGTAAGAGGAACTTCAGTGTGTCTCACAATGGAGTTTCCTATGACAAGAATATTAGGTTGCGAAGTATTTCACCTTATGGGCTTGGCAGGTGAGACGCAATAAGTTGTGGGTTTATATGTTGTAAAAGGAATTGTCTTATTTGTGCGCATGTGGAGTTTCTGAGGACTGCACTTGAGAGGCCATTGAGGTTTGGGTAAGTTATATGTGAGGACCTCTGCATCTGTAGGTCTATGTTTGTGGTCTTTTGTGGATGTGGTGAGTGATGTGTGTGAGTAGCTGACAAACTGTTTGTTGCTTTTTGTGTCTGTATGTGCGAGTCTAGATTTCAGTGTCATTGTGTAACTACATGTCTTGCATATTGTATTTGTCTGTTCAAGAATTGAGTTGTTGTCAGTGTACATAAGGCAATTGCTTCATTGTATCAGGGTGCCTATGTCAACCAAGCTGGATGCAGAGATAGCAGAAAAGTGCCCATCAGTGGTTCTGGATCCTAATGTGTACTTGCAAGGGATAGGAGTGGTGGGTGTTTGTAACTGGATGAGGGAGTGGTGCTTATTTGGTGTAATCAGCAGCTAACCTAACACATGATGCTGCCCAGTGCCCAAACCAGATGATCTCTGAGCAGTGATAGTCCTGGGGTCCTGGGTGCTGTAATAAGGTAAGGGAGACCTAAATCTTCCTAACTAAAGGCAGAAATGCTGATAAGTGCACAAATTAGTTACCCCATGAGTAACACAGGATTGAGGTAAAGTTCTGAGACAATTTCTATAAGGAAATTTCACCTTCTGGTGATTGTGTATATACAAGGCACCAGTAACTGCCACTGTGCAAGGAGCAGTTTTATACAAATGCAAGGCTTATATACAATCATAAAAAAGCAGGTTTTACAGTAATTATGACCTAACGCCAATCATTTAGGCACACCATGAGATTTCCACCAGCAATTCCAGGCTCAGGTAGGTGAAATCAGCCCTTGCCTGTCACAAGATTGCAGACTTTGACCCCATTAATATAAAATCAATGGTTTGGAGCACAGATGTTATCATTTCCTTTATACACATTATAGCACCCTGTCCCTTGAGACACTGCTCAGTCCCTTTACTACTCCACACACGGTGGTTTATAAAATGTTTAACTGTAACTTCTATGAGGGCTGTTTATTTATTTTATACATGTGTTAACCACCTCCAGTCTTCTCTTCTTATCTCAGTGCCCCCCTATTCTTTTCTTTCCCCATAATCTCCACCATTTACAGTCCCACTCTAACCCCCCCCCCATCTGAAGTTTACTTAGCTTTCCTCATCCCTCTGGTGCCATGTTTTCATCCAAGATTTATGTATTGCTGTAATTAATTTGTTCCCGCTGTAGAACTTTATTGGACGTGAGGGCTTTTACAGCATTTCTTACTGTATGACATGCTGCAAGTTCATCAGATAGTATGATTGGGTCTATGACACATTCTTGTGCGCTCATTTGTTTTAGTTGCTGTTATGGTTGTGTTTGATGTAATTCTTTGCAACTATGCCCAATGTAATGATGCAGTACATGCTCACCATTTAGCAAAGAGACCTGTAAGCAATGAATGTCATGAGATCTGTGTTGTTATTTGTCATTTTATGTCAAGAAATAATTGAATTAACATCTGGAATGTTGGCTTTTCCAATGGATTTAGTGACCTACAGGTGGAAGATAGCATTTCTCACAGGACAGTGTACATTTGCTTTATGTACAATTAAATGTACTACAGGTGACTTACTAATACATGTTGATGCTTTACCTGGGGATCTTGTATGTTAATCTAGTGTCACAAAGTCATTACTATTGCTTTTAACAAGGCTCACTTCAGGGCTAGATATACATTGCAATATACTGCACTTCCATCTGTATTTTTATAAACTTAAACAAGTCAGCAGGTCAGGTGTGAGTGACACATTAAGAATGATACATGCCATATCATTGATTACAATAGTAAAATGTAACAAAGCTACAAATAATCGTAGCCTGACATTTGTTGCTTTTGCACATTAACTTATGTATCTTGGGCATAATGCTAGCATGCACTTTTATTTCACTCATGTCCGAAGTGGTCTACCTATTCATTTGTGATATACACAAAACAACAGCCTATGCAAATTGATGTATAGCATGATATTCAGCAACACATTCCTTTTGGCAATGGACTGACTACATTTGAATTATACCTTGAGTTATTTACATGTTCACATATGCCACCTTATCATGACTCATTTTGCATGTACATGTGTGTTATCTGCTATAGTTAGAGAAATGGGAATATATATATCAGATCACTTTTCTGTTTATATTCTGGTGAGTGTGACACATTTGTGTTATGTGTCAGGCCCTTCTATATTTTATTACATACATACATACACAGCATGCATGTGCAGTCACTAACGTTCTAATATTTGCAACACACAAGCTGGTTAACAAAGACTTTTTTCATCACTCACAGGTGACCATGATTCTTTTCAGTATGTCCACATTGTTACAGGCATGTACACAGCTTTAAAGCTGTGACTATTGCACATGACAATGACAGCCTTACCATTCTTTAACCTATATGTGTGTTCCAACATCAGTTGTGTATATGTAATTTGTTACATTTGATCTCTCCCACAGTATACATTCCAATGGCAGAGTACATCAATACATCTCCCAGATAAGTTTAGAAAGGCATTCTCCTTACAACAATATGACTAGCACAAAAATTACTGAGCATGCCAATGAACATGTATAGTGGCAACTGTAAATATAAGTAATGAGACTAGTATATTGCTGCTTCACATTTACATTAATATAAAACACATGCTTGGCTGATATGTGTTGAAACGTAAAATACTCCCTTTCTCTTTGCAAGTGACAACAAAAGTCAAAGACATTTCCCTTTCTGATGTACATGATACAACAACTGTTGGGTTCATTTTTCATGTTTCTACATGATGAAGTGGAGAATACATCATTGCTGTCAGTTAACACAAATAATTTTCTTTATACTCATCTGCTATGTAATAACTACAGTATATATAAATATCCCTAATTACTGTCCCTGCTTATTATTATTATCTCAACCCAACATTTTATTAACATTTATATCATATTTATTCTGCTTTGTTACACTGTTGCTTTCAGTCCCACTCATATCCTTTGTCAGAATGTCCATTTTATTTATATACATGGATCAATAAAGTGAACAGGATTACTTTTTATTAAACCGATATAAAATTATTTATATTAAAAATGCTCTTTATGAAGTAATCACATTTTAATTATCTTAGTCACATTTTCCCCATTTAGGCTAACCTGCTTCTTATTTCTGAAGTAATTGTCTTATATGAGTACAATTTCAACATTTAACTTTCCCTGCTTTTATTTTTGTACTAATCCTGCTATATGAGTACATGTTCCACATTTAACTTTCCTTGAATTTTAATTGGTTCAATAAAGTTATCCTTGCTTTGTATGAGCTGTCCATGAGTGCTCACTCACTAAGTTTGCCTACAGGTAGCAACTTTTGCTTACCCTGTGTGCTTCAGCTTCCGTGCACCATCTTGAGTACACCAACAATTCTGATAGCCAGAAAAAGGTGCTAGTAAATGTGGAGGCTTCCTTAGGATCATGCATATTTATCATGCTAACATGAAGTAACCATGTAGGCTTAGCACAAAGTACATACACTTATTAATGAATCCCAGTAATTATTTTTCCATAAAGCGCATGCTGGCTAGTAGGTGTCTAGTCATTTGGATGCTCCTTAGCCTTCTTTTCGATAAAGCATATTTTAAAAATAGCTCCTTTCCTGCCTTTTGGCATTATATTTGTTTCAAAACAAGCTTGAAAAGTAATCTTAATGGCTGGTTTAGTGCATCCCTAAGTGTTTTAAAGTCTATGTTAGTTACCCACCACTTCCTGCTACCTTGTTTTGAGTATGTTTTGCAAGTAGGAACAAAAAGGCACTCAATGCTGTTGCTCAAAAAATGATGACAGGAGTACACCCTATAAAAAGTTTAATATGAACACATCAACATCCGCAGTAAAGCGGTCTCGTCCTGCCTAACAGGACTTCTTCAGAATTGTTTCACAAGTAGATTAGTAACCTCAGAAGCAATTCTGGTTGTAATTTATCTTTCATTGCCAAAAGTGTCATTCACTGTATTACTATACAGACCATGATGATTAACCAAGTTCTCAGAGAAAAGAAAATAAAAAACAAACCAGATAAAAAAGCGAACTGCAAGCCACAAGGAACACAGGCAGAAGAAGATGTGGTATTAACGTATTTTAATAAGACCGTTTTCACTCTTGCAAAGCAGGAGCTTCTTCAGACAAGTTAAAAAGTTACAAAAACACTCCTTTTAAAAACAACAGCTGATTAACTTCTGATGTCATTTCCTTTCAAAGGAAAAAACTTACGGACAACTTTTTATATATTAAAAGGGCAGATTATGGTAAACATAATGAATGTACTAAATGTCCTCATACAAAATCCTGCCTCAAACCAAAATTACATCTATGCAGGCAGTAAATTGTATTATAAAAATAGTTAAAAAACATATAATGAACTAAACCTTTTATTCAAAAACATTTTCTTTAGCCTGCTAAACACCCCGAGGGACCAAGAATAACAACCATAAGGAAAGTATGTGTATATAAGTAACATTGTGTGCTTAAGGTGTACTATACATAATGGTAAAGCAAGGGCAACGATTACAGTAAGTTCTACACTAAACTTTGTATGTATATATAAAAATATAAAAATATTATTCTTGGTCCCTCGGGGTGTTTAGCAGGCTAAAGAAAATGTTTTTGAATAAAAGGTTTAGTTCATTATATGTTTTTTAACTATTTTTATAATACAATTTACTGCCTGCATAGATGTAATTTTGGTTTGAGGCAGGATTTTGTATGAGGACATTTAGTACATTCATTATGTTTACCATAATCTGCCCTTTTAATATATAAAAAGTTGTCCGTAAGTTTTTTCCTTTGAAAGGAAATGACATCAGAAGTTAATCAGCTGTTGTTTTTAAAAGGAGTGTTTTTGTAACTTTTTAACTTGTCTGAAGAAGCTCCTGCTTTGCAAGAGTGAAAACGGTCTTATTAAAATACGTTAATACCACATCTTCTTCTGCCTGTGTTCCTTGTGGCTTGAAGTTCTCAGAGAAGATCTTAGCAGTGTCACTGACATTATTTCATTTGTTACCATTATCTGTTTTCAAGAGGATAGTGCACTGTGTCTTATGTCCCTTCCAAAGCTATTATTTATTGTGTCTTATGTCACTTCCAAAGCTATTATTTACCAATCTCTTTTCATAGTTATGTTGGTCCCTTTTCACACTTTTCTTAATCTTGTCGTCTACTTTTTTCTTTATGTTTCAGTAATCTATTGCCATCTGCCTGCATTTGTTAAACTTCTTGTTTCCTGCCCTGATTAGCAATTTGTTCTACTAATGATCTTTCTCTATAATTTAAAATGATTTATTCCAGCTTTGAATATTTTGTTTGCATATTTGAATCTGTGAATCATGTTTTTTAAGCATTTTCACATGCTATTTGCATTAAACCACAAACTCCACAAAGAAAAGCACTGGATAGGCTCAGAAAGTTCGTTTTTAGTTAAAATTTAACATTCGTCCCAAAGAAATGATAAAATACACCTCCAAATCACTTTTAAACCATGCAAAAAACATTTGACCAATCAGATCATCTCATTAATAAATCAATTTTAAATACATAAAAACATTTAAAGACATACTACAAAAAATGTACATCCATACCTCTCAACCTGGAAACATCAAAAATCTGGACAAGGCCCATGAAAAATAGGTACAAATCTGTACACTGATTAACATCTAATTTGCATACATAATTACGAAGCCCCACCCACTCCAATGGAATTGTGGGGTATCAACTTTCAAATGCAAACTGAAGAACAGACAACCAAAATTTGGCACCACTGACCCCCTGCAGCCATTCCAATGTCCCATTTCCTGGCGATTTCACCACATTTACCATAAACACTAATGTGTGCATACTGCTTTACTTATACAATGATTATTTGGATTTTATTCTTAAATTTTGTAGTGCAATGCACAAACACTAACAGATATCTGCTAAACAAAGCAATACTGTCTCACAATGAAAATAGACCACATCCAAAGAAAATTCATCTGGCCGGTGGTGGATAAAGATTACCTTTGGGCTGTTTTCAAATCATAGGCCCCCTTGCACACAAAACAAGAAACATACATGTGTTCTTTCATACACCTTCCTGACTTTATTAAGTTATATTCCTTGTATAAAACAGCACACTTAAGACTTAGAGCGCATTTTAAATTATTTTTCCAGTATGCAATGAAACAAAATGCATGAACCAATAATGACAAAACTGCCCAATTCAGAACATTTCCGTCATAAAAGTCTACTTACACACACACACCCTGGCTGTCATAAATGAAAAGCAGTAGAACCCACAGCCTTCTGCATCAAAAGCAAGCATTCTACCTGTTGTGCTACTAACAACACAAAGTCACAAACTGATTTGGCATAAGCATCACTGCTTAGACCGAATAAATGAAAAGTATATGCAAATAGTTCTAACACAAAATATAAGTGCCCACTGCCTACTGTAAAGTAAGAAACACACACACACACACACACACACACACACACACACACACACACACACACACACACACACACACACACACACACACACACAGGCTGTAATAAGCGAAAGCGTAAGCAAATAGCTTCAACACAAAACATATGTGCTTGGCACTGCTGGCTGTAAAGTATGAAAAGCTGACCAGTAATTGTCTGCAGAATCTGAAGGGAAATGCAATACAGTTCTAACACACAAAATATAAGTGCAAAGAAGCTAGATGTAATAAATACACAGAGCAAATAGCTGGCTGTAAAGTATGAAAATCTGGGTATTCTGGCTGCTGTTAAGGAGCTCAGCTGACCAATTGTCAGAGAATCTGACAGACAGCTAAAATATAAGAGAAATGCAAGCTGGCTGGCTGTAACAAATGCGGCCCATAAATGATGACTGCTGTTAAGCTGACCTGAGAAGAGTAATTTTCTCATGTGATCTCCAAAGCTTGAATATATCTTGCTGAAAAAAGATTTACATAAAATAAATGATTCAGATTATTATCTGACAGGAGTCCACATTACAGGGGCATGCCCAGAAGACTAGAGTATGTGCCTGATTTGAAACCAGAATGTGTGCTCTAGGAATCCCTCCAAACAACAAATCAAACTTCAACAGAAATCTCAACATTTTCTTATGCCTGGATGCATTGACATCTACTATTAATGTTTTATCTTTACGTTTATCTAATACAGTGCAACAATTCCAGTTAACACTATGAGATTCTCATAAATTCGTATAATTTTGCTAATAAATCTGATGTAAATTATGTCAAATTATTGAAGGGAGCATAAACAGATCCCTGTGTAAAGCAAAGACCCATCTTTAGTCAAGCATTCACTTCTTTATATACTAGTAACACTTGGAAAGGGTTATTGTGAAAGAATATAGCAACTCCTCTGGATTTACTAAATACTGAGTTAATATAAGCAGTGCAAACTTTTTTACGGGGCAGTATATTGGCATTATCATGAGAAAATGTTTTAATACCCACATTTTCGTGATGCATTAGTTTAAATAAAGGATTTATTTTACTCAAGCAGTTAACTAGACATTCTCCAAAAGCTCTAACACATAATACTGCCCTCTAAATTCAGCAAACATCATATTTTCCTATAAATGCATCACTCTAACACATTCTATGTTCCTCTAAACGCATCACTCTAACACATTATACTTTCCTCTAAAGGCGGCACTCTAACACATCATACATTTCTCTAAATGCAGCACTGTAACACGACATACTTTCCTCTAAATTCATCACTCTGTACTTGACCCAGTTATAACTAACCATAACCAAGTCAACATATCAGATATCAACCTTTACGACCACTGTCTCTTTACTATCAAAATTCACAACCAAGCAAAATACTCGAGCCTGAGCAACACACACACACACACACACACACACACACACACACACACACACACACACACACACACGGAATGGGATCCATTAGAACAGGGAGATCCTCCAGTCTCTTCAATCTACTTAAGCAGCTCTGGGAACCACATCCACAGTCCGTAACATCTGCACCAAAAGCATACACTTAGATTAGTGATTTACATATTACCAAATGGATGACCATATGTACATTTCTATTTGTTTATTTAAAGGTAATGGACATTTTCAGCTATGAATTCACTGATAATAAAACAAAGCAAAAATTGTAAGTAGTGTATCCTAAAAACAGCCTGCAAATGAAACAAAGCTTTTGTGGACTGGTTCACATAACTGCATAATAAAAAATAATTATAAATCCTCTCTACTACCTAGCAGAGTATATCTGATAAATACAAAACTTCAGACAACTTCACTCACTTCCAGGACTGCTGCCATAAATCCAGCAGAAACTGCCTACCTAATAGAGAGACTATGCCCAGAGGTGAAACTGGTTCCAACACCATTTTCTTTTTTGTTGTGATAGGTTTTGTTACTGCTTGGGACTTTACAGTCTGAAACTTTACCATTCTTGGTGACCAGAAGGTGAAGATGATAACATTTGATCTTTCTCAATTGAATTTTACCAGAAGGCACAAAATGGAAGGAAAAGATATAAAGCTATACAGGAATTTTTCCTCCCAGTTGAAGAACATGTCCACAAATACATCTCCCTTGTTCTAAAGGTCAACAAAACTGTGGAAAGACCATGCTCTTTTGTGTTAGGAAGAGCTTACTCTCTCCAGACTGCACCACTTGACCTTATAGGCTTCCCTTATCTTCATCTTCAGGACAGAATTGGAACCATGACTGAAGAAACTGATTCTCTAGTCTGTGACCTACTGCAAGATCAGCATAATTTCTCAGCAGAGGGGTCTGGATGCATGCCACCCTCTTTGTTCATGTAAAATACCATGGCTCGATTGACTGAGAAGAGCAACTGGGGAACTATGATCACATCATTTCCAAAGTTTGAAGAGTAGCAAACACTGCATTTAGCTCATTGGATACTATGATGTCTCTTTCTTGGGGGTGCATTTTCCCTGTGCCAGTAAGTGCAGGTGGGCCTCCCAACCCACCAGTGATGCATTTGTCATATGAGACTGCAACACAGTTGGGTGCAGGAACAGTAACCTCTGATGTTTTTTTTTTAATATTTGGTGGTGCTGCGGTAGCGTTGCCGACTCACAGAAAGACGTTGTCCGTTCGATTCTCAGCTAAAGCGTCTTCTGTGTGGAGACCTGCATAAAGGGGCGTACCTTCGTTGAAGGTTGTGCGTCAGGGCTGGTAACTTGGCACGTAAAAATCTTCTACCAGTCATTAGCAGACTGGAGGTCCACTGTGGCGACCCTAACCAGGAAAAGCCAAAAGACACAACAACATTCATTTACCACTTGTGACATAGGCACACATACATTAATACAAAAAAAAATTTACATTTTTTTTTCATTTATGCATTATCTATACTTTCTTTCTTTATAACAACTGTCATTCAGTCCAACATTACATAAATTGTTCAAATCCTGCATTCCTTAAAGCTTACTCCTCCACATCCTGGACATTATTTAGTGTGTATTATTCTCACAAATTCCTTTTATTTTTATGGGATTTGTTCATTCTCTTTTCTAAAGATCCCACTTCTGATTCTTTTATCCCCTATGCAATATTCAGTACTAGTGCAGCTAGTTTATATGCTGATTTCCACTTCCAGTAATTGCTTTTTTGAGAGCCAGTAGAATTTAACTTAAGGTCTTGCTGTCTACATAATTCAGATACTGTTTCAAAAAATCATATCCTTACAGCCATTTACTCCCCCAATACTTCTGACAAAATACTCTCTATAGAGAGTTTTTTAAATCTGTCAGCTCATTACACAGCCAAAAAATATGTTCCCAGCTCTCTCTCTCTTTCTAGTTACTCATCCAGCATTTATGGTCTAGATGAGGGAAATTTTTCTAAAGTCTGCTTGGGGAAGAAAAATACCTGGGAGCCATACAGATCTTGCAATAATCATCCTTAAGATTCAACACAATATATCCTGTGTGCCTTTGCAAATCCCCGTTTACCATGCTCTGGAAAGTTCAACAGTGATGAATACGCGAAGGGCCTTTTACTGTCCTGTACTTGTCAGCGTACACACTCCTAATTCATATTCTGTTCCAAGGTTCTTACCCCAAGTGACTCACTCTGTACCTGTTCATACTGAACTTTAGCTGCCACTTTTCTACCAAACTTTCTGATTTCGCTTTATAGACAGCACCAACATCCTGTATTAATGCTCCAACTTCTGTGACAAAAAAACAAATCTTATTCTCCATACCTGTCATGTATAAACGAAACAGCAATGGCCTATCACACACACACACACACACACACACACACACACACACACACACACACACACACACACACACACACACACACACACGCCGTTTCCTTACCATATCTGCTGAAAAATCCATCCCAAGCAAGTTATTTCATTCTGCGGCCGCTCGCACTTGAGAAACAGTCCCAGACAAGCTCTTCATGCTGCTGCAGGCCCGTAACTAGTCCCAAACTGTTCCCGGTCGCATTTGAAACAGCCAGCCAGTCGGAAATGCGTGAGCTCCTTTAGCTCAATTCCGACAGGCTGGTAGAGGATGATGACATCATCGCGCAGGCTGGAATCCCCGAGGGAGCTGACGTCATCGCGTACGTGATGATGTCAGCTCCACAAGCCGGGAAAATTAAAAAACAGATAGAAAAAATCAGAAATGAAGGGGTGCCACTCGGGAATCATGGCACCCCTTCATTTGAACCCCAAAACTCGGTAAAAACCGAGCAATTCGGCATGATTGAGAGGTATGTGTACATCACAAATTGTCCACACAGTTAACACAGTTTAAAACACAAGGGCATTCACCCCTGTATATTCACTTCAGTGATTTTCCTATTTTTTTAAGAAACATTTTATGTTCACCTTATCATTCAGACCAGGGGATAAATAAGAAGCAAGTTTAATCTGTCATTCTGGCTCTCTTTCCCCGGGATTCATGAAGCTTGCACCAGTCGCAGGTGTAGCGTAGGCGTTCTAACACCAAATATGGCCGCCGAGCGATTCATGTAAGATCCGATTCCACGTGCTCTACCAGCGTATGCCAGAGCTGCACAGCTCTCAGTGCATGTATGCTAATCACCCCATGCACAGTAGTGCAGCATGCAAATGAAGGTACATAGCAATTCATGAAGTGGTGTAGGCATAGCATAAGCATACAGAAATGTAAACCAAAAAAAAAACGGTTTACATTTTTTCAAACAGAACATCGGAGCCATGAAAGCAGACAAAACTTACATATTACAAAGTTAACATATGCCAATGGCTAAATATACAGCCAGTGGCATAAAAAAACATGCACAACACATAAAAAAAGTAACATTTAATGTCATGGCCACAATAACGCAAAGTACAACTGCAGGGCATGTGTGCGCAAATGGGAACATAAGGAAAATATAAATAGATGTCATAAAACTGCAATGTAACACAAATTATGATTTTGCCATAATAGTCAACGGTATGCATGCTACACCACAACCAAGGAGCAAGGGTTGCTAAGGGTCTGTGACAGTGTTCAACGCGGTAACTATGAATTAGTAGTCAATGCCATGCAAATGAAGCAAGTAATACTGAATCACAAACGCCTTGCTGGCGTAAGGCTGTACCACACGGCATAGCAGTATAACACTGACGAGTGGCCTGGAGGTATACATGACATCAGGAGAGGGGTGTGCCACCGTAGCTGTAAGCACATTGGAGCATTGCTAATCCAGGTTGCCCATTGCTAAGCAAAGCCACAGGATAGGGGTGTGGATGTAGCCATAGCTTTGCTTAGCTGAGAGCACACAAGGTGACCCAAAGTGCATGCATATGCAGATGACAACGCGCTCGAAACCTGGTAAACGACTGTGTGCGGCGCACACCACAGCTGAAACAGGAAGGTTATGGGAAGACAATAAGGCAATGCTGCAGCAGGGTAATTGGAGTACAACTGAATAATTAACACCTGTTAACTCACAATGGGCCATTGATAGGAGCTAACAAAGCTGCTAGCAGCAACCTGCAGAACAGGAAAGGGGAGGTGCTGGATTGCAAAGAAAAGAGAACTGTCACAGCAGAGCAAAGCATACCTGCAGTTGATTGGCTATAGAACACATTTTGCAACACAATCCTCGGTTGGGAAAGTACAAAACAAGAAAGCAGGCTGCTGGACACATGCCTGACAATGGGAGGGGAATCGGTTTGAAAAATGAAGGCAAGGGCAACAGGTGATCCATGGCAGCCTATTGTAATTCAACACCAAAGGCTCCACAATAGCAGTACCTGCGGTAAAACCCATAAGTAAGATACCCTGCAGCTCGGATTGTACATACACACCCTATGACATCATTAGCTTCCAAAGCACACTAGTATAAAGTGTGAAGGCACCTCACACACACTTGTGTATTCCCAAACACTGCACCATATGTGTAAACAGATGAGGAACTTTAAAAATGTACATGTTGGGAGCTGCCATAGCTTTGATTCATCAGCGTGTGTTGGAGACTGAAGGTGGTATGGAGGATGATGCTGTCAACCACCTCAGGCACGGGAGGAGGAGAAGAGTATTCAGACCAAGGGTAACCTACCAGGGGCTAGATGATCTGGAGATAGTAGAGCATTACACGGTGGACAGGGACATCATACAGTAAATTGTTGAGCTGTGCCAGCCACACCTCAGAGTTAGAAACAACAGAGGGAACCATCCCAGTGGACATAAAGGTATGTGTAAGCTTGAGAATACTAGCTACAGGTACCTTTCAAAGGCCAACTGGAGATATCATGGGGATCTCACAGGCATCAGCATCCAGGGTACTCCACTATTTCCTGGATGCCATGTTACCACATGCCAATGAGCATATATACTTCCCCGAACTCAGGAGGAGTTGGCCAGCAATATGCGCATCTTCCACCATGTGGCAGACTACCCAGAGGTACTGGGTGCAATAGACTGCACGCACATACACATCAAGTCACCACCCGGTGAGCATGGTAGGTACTACATAAACCGCAAGGGATACCACTCCATCAACTGCCAGGTCATGTGCAATGCCCAGGCATTATCATGGATGTGTGCGCTGGCATCCGTGGAAGCTACCACAACTCCCACATCTGGCATGCCTCACAGCTGTATCAGGTATTTGTCAGGGGGATCTTGGCTATCTTGTGGGGGATGCTGGCTATGCACTGGAGCCAAGGATAATGACTCCCATCAGAAATGCACACACACCCATGCAAGAACGCCAAAATGAGGCACACGCACAAATCAGAATCATCATAGAGCATGTGTTTGGGATGCTGACATCACGGTTCCATTGCTTGGGCATATCTGGTGGAGCCTTGCAGTACTCTCCAGGCATTTGTGCCCACATCTTCATAGTATGTGCCATGCTACATAATATGATCCTGGGGAAACAGCTGCAGCAGGGACATAATGGTGAAGGCCCTCACAGCCCACCGCAATTGCCAGGGGCACCACAGGCACAGAGGGATTCAGACCACGAACATCCTATGTCAGCCCCAGTAAGCAGACAGAGGCATGCCCAGTATGCCCATGCCTTGGCAAAGAGGGAACGTATAGCACATACACTGACAGTGTAGGCCCCTATGGACTGACACACTTCTCCACCTACACACACAGTAAACAGGGATGGCACACACACACACGACCACCTGTAAATTGTCATGTATAGGTGGTCTACTGTGTGCATCCTACATAGGCAGCCCTCAACTATTGCACACACAACTGCTATTGGCACAAGGTAAGTCAATACCTGAACAGTAAATTAAGCTAACAGCATGTGTTGATACTGTATGTATAGGTTCCTAGGTACATCGGTAGGTACATGCCTAACTGTCAGAGGCCATTCATAAGCCTAGCCAAAATGTGTCTGCTGTCACTACCCCATTGATTAACTAACTGTCCCTCTGTGGAGCAGAGTCGATTGTGGGATCCCTGGTGTGTAACCACTGTTCCCCACCCAATCTGCAAGGATTCCCTGGTGTGTTAATGAGGGGCTCCATCTAATGTAATCAGGGATGTAGTTCCAAAGCATGGGGTGTACCCATGACAGGTATCTGTCACCCCAGCATTCTCCAGTTATGGTTGTGGTAAGGTGTAGCTCATTACAGTGTGTGGCTTACTGTGACATGGATTCCCATAGCTGGAGCATGTCCATTAGGCATCACTTGGACATACCATTAAAAGGTATCAGCCATATGTACACCAACTGAGTTACACATTTGTTTGCAGTATGGAGGAACAGCTGTAGTATACTCTACATACTAAACAGCATAACACTTGTACATATCCCGGATGCCTCAGTGGTAAAGCCACTGACTGTGTCGTTCATGGTCCCGGTTCCACGACCTGCAAGGGCTGTTACGTAATTCTGATGTCCCGAATAATGGATGTTGGATGCAGATCATTAGAGCATGTTTAAGCACATGTTAGCGGGTTTTTGTGCCGGTAAGTGCTGGTAAGCGACTTTTAAACATGACTACATGGATATGCACAACACAGGTCTAACCTTTGCTGAATATTGCGCAGATCACGGACAAAGCTGCCCAGAACGACTGAAATGTGCATTATTTACCCTTGTACTAATAGTGCCTGCTCTGAGAGGTAAAACGACCACTGCCAGGAGTAGAACATGCAACCATGTACACAGTGTTCGCAGTAACCTACCACTAAGCTACCTGAGATATACCAACGGCAGGTGTGTATTGTGACAGGTTAAAGCAAAAAAGGGCGGAGTTTGGGAAATAGTATACACCGCCATGTACCCAATGAAAGATGTATTGTCTCTCTCTCTCTCTCTCTATATATATATATATATATATATATATAATATAATATAGAGAGAGAAAGGGTGATAGAGAGATATATGTCAATATACATGGATATACATATATATGCAAATATATAGATAGATTAATAACATCAACACAACCATGGAGGTACATATAAATAGGATACTACCAAATACCGAATGCTTTACATACCAACGCATGTAATCACGAGGCTTAAAGACCAAAAGACCACAGTACCAGAACACCAGAACCATGAGTACTATTATCACGATGTTAAGGGACATTTAATCAGTGCTTCTGGTGCTGTGGTTCAGGTAGGTACTGTGTGTAAGTGTGTTTCTGATTGCTGTAGTGTGTGTAAGTGTGTGTTCTGAATGTGGTGTGTGTTTCCGGGGGACTGTAATGTGTGTGTGTGTGTGTGTGTGTGTGTGTGTGTGTGTGGGTTTGCTTCATGTGTCTGTTTGTGCTATCTCAGAGGTAGATTATTAAAGTAGATGTGGTGTGGGCGGCGCAGCCACCCACATGGGGAGTGTATGGGAGCATGGCCACCTGGCCATACGTAGTGTAGGATGGTTTGTTTGGATGTGATGGGTCGCAGTGTGTCTGTGTGTGCATGTGTGTGTGTGTTCTGTGTTTGTGTTAGTTCCGGGAGTTTGACTGTAGTGAGTTTGAGTGTTCAGTATTGTGGGGTTTGGGTGTCTGGGAATGGTAATGTGGTCATTGGAAGTGTGTGCATTCTTGAATCCATCGTTATGCCGTATACAGCGGTTGAAGTCTTCAAATATGTGCATAACACGGACCATAGCAATCACACATTCCGCCACGACTGAACTTTAAGAACAAAGAATATGGAGAGTATATATGTCTATACATTATTACAAATATGTGCTATGGACATGAGCCAAAGGTAGGGTTACCACCTGTCCCACCTTGTGAGGGGCAGTCGCTCTATGTGCGGTAGTGTCCTGATCAAAATGAGTACAAATACTAATGTCCTACAATCTTGAGACATTTGGCATGTTCCATACTTAATGTAATTGTTGCAGAAAATAGTCATCTGTATCTAAAATACCTACATGTAACAAGAAACGGGATAAGCAAGTAAACCGCTACAAGAATATAAGCTTTTATATAGGCATATATGTAAAGTTCTGTACTTTGTACTGACCGTGGGTATGTGTCGGCCTCTAAAATCCGATGTGTGTCCTGTAAATGTCCCACTATGGCCATTTGAAAATGTGGCAACCCAAGCCAAAGAGGTTCAGTCACCAACACAACTCCAATGAGTGCAAATATCTGTGACAGAAATACATGAGACAGCTTTCATGTAGCAACATTTCATTACATACCAATGTATTTCCAAAGGGATTGAAGAAGCAACATCACCTGCATGCTATACAGGAACCAATTAACAATGGCTTAATGAATCAGCCTGCAATTATCATAGTATTAGTCCACTAAAGGATAGGTCTTCAAATAGGGAAGGAGCCCTCACACATATATCGAATATGTATAAATGCAGGTTCCTACACTCCTGCATCTGCTATGTACACCCACCTACATCTCCCCCACACCCAAAACAATTGCAATACAGACTGTAATAACATCACAAACATCCACTCACTCTATGACATCAGCAGAAGCCTTAACATACCTTGTCAGAGACACACTATAATAGCCCTATGGGAAATCGTTGCTGTTGTACAATAGAACAGATGCCGATGTTACAGGGTTTGGTTGCAATAATCCCGTATCAGACGGCTGTGCATACACCAGGAACTTTTAGCAATTACTGATTAACAGCACAGTATGATACACATGTACAGTATACCAAAGATGTCAGGTGAGCACAGTTCAAAACACCTAACGTTCTATGCATAGCCACACAGCCTTGAGCTGCCCAAACATCCTTGCCACACCTAAACATTTGCAGATGTATCAGGTACAAACTCCGCAGAAGTAGCAATATTTAGAAATATAGCAGCTAGACTTACATGTAGAACTACATCCTCTAGCCATTACACAGAATCCATGGGGGCCATGATGTTAATATATCTCTGTTTGTCTCCATATAGCTGTTGCAATTCATCACAAACAACACAGCCAGGCCGTCTTCCTTGAAGGTAGGGCAAAGGGACAACACCCAAGTGGAGTATTCAATTATACCCCACTGTTGCCATGTCATTGGCTAATGGAGTAGCTGCACAACTGATGTGCATGTAATCATCTACTCCGGAACACCAATTGGTGGCAGGATACCACATGTTACTGATATCTAAGTATAAAAGGATGGGTTGTCATACATTCAAACCATATGTACATACCAGAAAAACGTTGCAACGAGGATTGCAACACAAAATGAATAGGATTTATATTACCATCAATTCAGGTTACTAATAAGGTATGTAGAACACTCAGTATGTCAGTGTATGTAGTACCTGTTCTGTAATAATTAAAGTGTACGCAATGCATATAGTGGGAAAAGGTATTATGTAGTGATGTATTGTTGAGCATAGTAATGCTCATAGAAATTGTGCGTACTGCTGTAGGCCACAAGGTAAACACCTCATACACCACAAGGGATGCTATATAAGAACTTTGAACACAACAATTCCACTCCAGCCGCTGTCAGTGACAGGGTTGTTCCAACAAGTACATGCCACAACAGGGGATAATATATGTTGATATACTGTAACAGTAGGCATATGTATGGGTGTATAACTGAGAATAACATGTCTAAGGTGGTCCTGCTGTGCAATTATGATTTGCATTGTGGGATATTGTGGCAAAAATGTGAAATGTACAATATTGTAGGTAGATATGTCTGACATTTTACATAGCATTACTGTTATGTTATGCAAACATCAGATATGTCTATTGGCATGTACAATACACAATAACAGGATACATATGACTTGTAGTCACCAGACAGTGTATCAGCATGATAGCTAATTGAAATGGAAGAGCTAGTCAATTATCCATGCACAAAGGACATGTAATAGCTTCATAGGTTCATAGTTAGGTACTATGCTGTCTGGCCAAGACCATTCGTAAGCCTAGCTACAGTGTTTTGACTTGCCGCACCTCCCTAGGTTAGTGTCCTGTGCCTGTGAACAGCAAAGCCATTAGTTTTCTGTGCCTCTGTACAGCAGAGCCACTGCAGTGATCCCTGGTGTACATGTCTGTCTCCGATCCACCATTCAAGGTATCTCTTGAAGAGTGCTAGTAAGGGTCCCTGCCTGATGTACATAGGAATCATGTTCCAAAGCATGGTGAGTGTCCAGGTCAGGAATGTATCCCTCCAGCACGTCCTAGTCATCATTGTGTTTAGGTACATATCCCAGAGCATGTGGCTCTCAGGGGCTTTTGCTTATGTGGAGCATATTCATCAATACTGTTTTGGACATGGGCCATGTATGTTCAGCAGAGATCACCTCTGAGTATGCGGTATGCAAACAAGTACAGTTGGAGTTTCTGTAGTTGGGCTGCATATGTCATCCTTCAGAGGTCAGTATTCCTCTTGGTGTGGTAATGTTGTGGTATTTCAAGCCGTTGCTGTTGTCTCGAAAGGTACATCCCAAATGGGGTGTTGTACCCTTTAATGTGTTTCATAGAGAGGCACAATGGCTGCCTTTGTTCTGGCTACAAACCCATTAGAGATTAGGGGGGGCCATGTAGAAGGATATCCACACCACCTTGGCAATTTGGTTATCAAAGGAGTGAATGCTATCTACATGGGTTCTAAGATCCCTTATTACATCTTATGTATGTAGGGGACTACCACGTATGTGATAGTCCGCGAGTGATTGGTGTAATCCAAAGGGGATGTCTATGCACTTTGTGGCAAGGAGCTTAGGCCATGTTATTGACACCAGGTATCCGTCCCAGTGACACTCTTATGGAGGGTGTCTGTATCAGCTGGGGAATCAATCATGGCCCCTAGTTTGCAGTCGTCTGCAAACCTATTCAGGGTAAGTCCTCCTGTGCTAGCCTGTACCTCAGAGAAGCATATACCGAACATGAGGGTCCCTATGACTGAACCCTGGGGGACACCAATTGTAACTAATTTACAGCAGGACCTAAGGTATACTACTCTCACTGTGTGGGTTCTGTCCGTGAGCCACTTTGCATGAAATCTCATGACGCAGGGGTTAATGTGCAGGTGGATGTGTATGTTGACAATACCAGAATGGGGAATGGTGTTGAAAGCCTTTGAGAGGTCAAGGTAGGCTGTGTGGACCTCCTTACCCTCATCTACTGCCTTGGTAACTGTCTCAAAGGACTCCACCAGGTTTAGGAGGCATGATCTGGCCCTAACAAATCCAAACTGGGTGGGATCAAAGGTTTGGAGGCCACCAATGTCACTGTGAATGAGATCTTTGATGATGTGCTCCATAGCCTTGCAGAACAGTCTAGTCGGGTGTATAGGGCAATAGTTCCCCTGGTCCATTGTGGCACCACCTTTGTGGAGTGTGATAACTGTTGCCGTGTGCCATTCAGGGGCCACAATGCCTGATGCAAGGCTATTATTGAATATGGTGCCCAAGTCGGGAGCCAGTTAATTCTGAAGTTCATGGAAATCGCAGCCTGGGATGTTGTACGGTCACATGGATGCTGTGTTCCTGGCTTTAGAGAGTGCAGCTTTGACCTGAGCAGTTGTGATCGCAGAGACTCTGCATTGTTCCTGTATAGATATGGTCCCTTTAGGGTGTGAGAGGGGTGGAAAGTTAGCACTAAACCTATCTGTGAAGTTGTTGCCAATATCAGTCGGTTCTGTAATGTTCATGCCTTACTGCTGTATGTCAGAGCAGATGTCGGTATCGCCATCAAGAGCAGTGACATACCTCTAGAATGCTTTGTGGTAGTCCTTGGAATTAGTCGCGGTTATGTTTACGTAGCTAGCTATGGAGGATGTGATAATGGATCTCAGATTCTTACTGAGGCTGACCAGGGAGCTCCTCCACTCATGGGATTGTACTCTACTTTGCAACAGTCTCCTCCTTCTGTTGTACATTATGTCCATGGCATTGGACCACCAGAGTGGCCTCCATTTTCTGGTGGGTACCGTCATGGTTCTGTTTGGGATATCATGATCCATGCAGTCGTGCAAGTGCTAATTAAGTGCAGTTGTGTATGATTCAGCAGTTGTAACTGTATTGTCCATCTGCACGGGTGTCATGACATTTACTACTGATGTCATAAAAAGCCTGAAGTTGGCTTTGTAGAAATATTGTTCTGTGTTTTCCATAAAGGGAGTGGTGCCGGGTTGTGGATAACAAGAGTGATTAGCGTATGTTCGGATCTGACCAACGAGGAGATAACCCCAGGTGTGGAACACCAGTCACACATGTTGGTAATGACCAGGTCTAGGATATTGTTGGCCCTGGTGGTGGTGTGGATAGGGTGATCCAGGCGATTGGAGGTTGTGAATCCCAGAAAGCATTGGCCTAATGTGTCGGTACATAAGTAGGTATCCCAGTTAATGGTGGGGTAGTGTCAGTCGCACATCAGTAGTGTGTCTGTTTGAACCCTACTTTCTAGTACACCAAGAAGTGAGGACCGTTAACCATGGGGTATTGTGGGGTATCTGTAGCAAGCTACAATTTGTATAGCAGTTATGGCCAGAGTTAGTTGCACTTGGATAACCTCTGATGCATTGTTCATAGGTTCATAGGTTCATAGGTTCATACTAGGCTATCTGCCCGAGGGCATTTATAAGCCTAGCCCATTGTTTTGTGGCTTACGCCACCCCTTTAGTATGGGGAACTATACCCATTATTTTGCTGTGCCTCTGTCGAGCAGTGACACTGAGGTAATTCCTGGGGTATATCTGCGATCTCCCATCCATTGGTCAAGATTTCTCTTGAACAAGGCCAGCGAGGTGCTCTGCCTCACATGTACCGGGATTTTGTTCCACAGCATAGGGAGTCTTTGGGTGATGAATCTATCCCTCCAGCACGTCCTATTCATCCCTCCAGCACGTCCTATTTATCCCTCCAGCACGTCCTATTTATCCCTCCAGCACGTCCTAAGCAACTAGCCTGGCGGTGTGGATATCCTTAGGAAATATGGACACAAATCTGCCGTGGGTGTTCCAGTTCTGGTTACATGACTGAATGGTGTGGTATGAGTAGTAGCCTGGTAGTGCAGGGGTGCTCTCAGGAGCCTAGAAGCAGGTCCCAGTCACTGCACAGATATCGAAGTGGTCCATTACAAGGAGTGCCTCAGGTGAGTGTATTTGAGATGAAGATGTCAAGCATTGAGTAGCATTACCCTCAGGTTTTGCTTGCCTGTTCCTGTTATGGTGGTGAATATGTAATTTGAACCGTGCCTAAAACAGGCACTATAGGAACAGCAAGAGCATTAGCCATTATCCGGATTCCCAGGACCGACAGGTGCAGGTAATCTGTGCCAAAGCATTGTGTTCTGTCGACCATGTCATTCAAAGCAGACAGATACTGGATACTCTTGGAATGACGCCAGAAACATAACTAATTGTTGAAGTAAATAATTTTGTCCTTGTACTGCATTATCAGTCTGGACGATGGCAGAATGCTACTCAGGGGCTAGGGCGATACCTGCCTGGGCTACAAGATCGGAGAGCTATTCCATGTCTCTTTACATATAGTCCAGGTCCAGGAAGGTACATCTCAGGGCATTCACACTAACATGGAGTATGACACAATCATATTGTACCTGTTGAGAAGTGACTTGAGTGCATAGGTTATGTTGCGGATCCTCTTACCCGACAGGCAGCTGACAGTAACTATCTCCTTGTGTAGCCTGGTGAGTGGGACATCAGTGTGACCGCCTATAGAGTCACCTATGACTAGTGTGTTTGTTACTTTATTTTGCCCTATTGGCTGTGTTGATGGGCACACTGAGTCTGTGGACTATACATAATTGGTGTTGTGTTGGGGGATGAGGGCTGGCTGCATTTCTGCTTTGGAGTTCTCTGTTGTCTAGTAGTGTTGAGAGGCTCTGCAAATGTTGTAGTCTTACTATGTGTGGCCTGTGGTGGTGGAGATCTAGTGAGACTATGTGATGAGTTTGGTGTGGTGCAAACGTTTAACATCCCCACATGATTGTCAGTTTCAGTCTGGGTTGGAGAGAGCTTTACCTCCAGCATGGCTAGATATGTGCATCTCCCACAGGTTGTAGTGTTGTATGTTAGGAGGGGAGTATTGACTGTTTACACGAGACAATTTCTATATTGCTTCATGATGCCCATATTCATCATATAGACAGGTGAGAACACTGGGAGTTGACACTTGGACATGCCTGAATATTTAACTATTTCCCACTAGATAAGTGAGGAAAGTGTGTACAAGAGCTGTTTTACTCTAAGCAAGTGGGAAATGTAAGTACAAACATTGTTTACCTGTAGGTAATGAGGAGGATTGCGTGGTATAGTAATTAGTAGCTCATGTAGTGCTTACATGTTCTGAACAAGTGCTGAGCATGAATAAGCAATACCGATAGGGTGTTGGATAACATAAACACACTGCCCCCTCAACAGGTACAAAATCACATATCCATGTACACTACAGAGCCCCTGTAACCATAACTATGATGGTACAAGGTGCACTCAGGCTGCATGGGACCTGTCCACATCCCTGGTTGTATCATACACATATGGCAAAACAGTTTGCTCTGCTCATACACATCATGTAAACATAGCTTCATGTCAGTCTGTGAAAACACTGAATGATGCACACCACCAGTTATCACAACCCACAAAGTGGGGACACTACTCATAATGGGAGGCACTGCACTACTACCCTGCTGAGTCTGGTCTGAAAGTCCATGAACCTTAGTCAACGTATATGTTGTTAGCAGTACAGATGTAGATGACAGTACGGATGATTTCACACTGCATATCATACCTGTGACAGGTCATAGGACATCATCATCCATACTGTGCTCCACCTACACTCAGTATACTAGATGTACATTTGTATGTCATGGGAGTGTTCTGCCAGTGGACTGTTGACAGAACCAACACTACAGAAGGTGTCTGATTAATATGTGCATATCACACCAGTGCTAGCTACAGTAAAACAGGGTTAATTCATTGTACTCCCCCTCATTGTAGCTCATACCACACAGACAAATGGGAGGCATCTGCCTATGTAAGTATGTGAATGGCTATGACCTAGGAGCAATAGCTGACTCAGTGTTGTGGACAACATACAGAAGGGGTTTTGTGGGTAAGGTATGAGACATATGTGCACAATCTGACAGATGCATATTGCATTGTCACCACTAGGTTAATAACCCTGTACCCATGAACTGCCACCTAGGCAGTGGTCAACATAATGGACATTGTGTGTAAGGGATGCTGCTGTGCAGTTTACCTCCCTGAGCTATTGATGTCACCAAGCCTATTAGGTAGTCATAAGATGCAACTCTAGTCATGACAGGGTGCCATCCATGAACATAGAGATCATTGTACAGCCATACTCATCACTCAAGTGACCAATATCGGATCACATATCACCTTTAAGGGGTATTGGCCATGTTTGGATGGCTGACGCCAGCCTTCACAATCCTCATCTCCACTATGTAGCATGATGTCTACCCTGCATAAAGACATGTCCAACACTGTGATGTTGGACATGCTACACGTACATATCCTGATCTCAAATACATACGTCATGGACATCCATCTTCCTAGTACAAGGATCGCCACATGCTGGACAGATCCTTGTGCCATACATGTTACATAATCCTGCCATACTATGCAACCCTGTCCAGCAAAGCTGCACATTTCACCTCTGTCAGACATGGTGTGATCACCGCAGGTTAGATGTATCATTAACCGTGTGGATCAGTTATGTAGCACTGCTTCACCTGGCGCTGGAAACATGGCTGTTGGCTACAGCTAGGTAACCTTACATCCTAGGCTCATACATGGCCCAGGGCATACAGACTACTAGATGACCTTGGCCGTACATGCTATAGTTGATAACCATCCCTGCAAATACCATCAGGCTGGCCAGTGTCCCATGTGTATCACATGTGCAACACAGGTGATACATGGCAGGATGTTGAACTGCTGTACAGTGCCATGTAGATGTATGTGGCAAAACACATGCATGTAAAGGCATCCATGTGCATGTCTGCAGTGTCACAGGTCATGTCCGTTAAGGCAGTGTATGTGCTTATATGTGACATATATACAGCATCAAGGTCAACAGCATTAATGTGGACACATCCAGGCATGTGCTGATAGGTAAGAACACCAGTACAGGCAAACAGACATGCCCACATCAAGACAGCATCCACATGGAGTATGAGCAATGTAATCAGGTGACACACATTGATGATGATAATATCCATTCCCCATTGGGTATCACATGTGTGTGACACAAACATGTCAGTGGTGTTAGTGTCATGAAGATTTGCAAAGACAACTATTTATATGTAATAAATGTGATACACATGTATGTGCAGCTGTATCTCTGTGCATCTCTGAGATACTGTGAACTGTCTCCATCATTATGTCTTCTAGGTATGCCATGAGCAAGGCTCCCAGCCTATACACGTTTGGAGGATGAGGCCCTTATACCTTACCTCCAAGACACCTATGATGTCCTGTTTAGCCATGTGCCACAGGATGCACAACAGCGGGGTGACCTGTGGCAGGAGCTTCACAGGAGGTTTAATGATGTAGGTGGCCATAACCACACATACCAGCAGGTGTGCAGACACTGCACAGACCTGATCAGACATGCAAAACAGTGTGCAAATGCAATCGCCAGGGAACAAAGTGCAACAGGTGGTGGGCCACCAACCCAGCCCCTACTCACATGTACCGAGGAGCTACTGACCAACCTGGGGACACCATCAGAACAGCATCCACAAGCCTTAGCTGACATTGTGTAGGTGGGTGTCTCTCAACCACCGAGCCTGGAGTTGCCTGGTAAGTCACTACTGCACATATAACTATTATATCCCATATAGTTGCATGTGTCACTGTACAATATGTAATGCAACATCATAGGCAAGGCATGTATACACACATATGCCGCATACTATAGTATGCTACTCTGTGTATACACACATGTGCATACTCCATAGTATATCCTATTGTACTGGTGAATGAGTTAACATGCACATTGCACCCTGTAGCTGTCACACAGGCGTGGATAATGATCATACTGCTGTGTCACCCCATATAGGTACCTCTGGCATTCTGCTAAGACAGCAGGCCATTGCAGGTGAAACAGGTATAAGTATCAGGCATGTTAATGCACAGATCTATTCGCCATGTGGCCAGTTAACACATATACACATAATGTATGGTCCAGTCACAATATACAGGTTGCAGCTGCAATCCAGCATAATGGCTACCCATGTGCAATACTTACAAACTAAATGAAACACTAACATGAAACCTCAGAAACTGTCATTGCTAGATGTGTGGACAGCTGTGCATTCAATGGTGGAGGTGTTGTTCAATGTAGGAACATGTACTACACATCAGAACTAAACATGTGGGGTACACAAACAGTACTACACAGTGAGCTGGAGTATGGGCAGCCCACAGGATTCACCATTGTGGATTATGCCCCTGCTATGAGTGCGCACATTGTGATGTGCCATCTGACATGTCCATGACATGTAGTGGGCCGGCTGCAACATTGTCTCACTATCACATAAAACATACCCCACATACCAAACATACAACCCTTTGTCTGCATAACCCTGTGGACAGTGGAGTATATGACATCTATGGGTGTATGTCATATGGGACAACACAGACATGTGAGATAGATGGCCATCACAACCATTTGGCCAACACATGTTCACACATGGCCATGGAGGATGGCCAGAGACATGTAGCAACACACAGTAAATGTGATGTGTTTGTGTGTACACCCTGTTGTACATTGGCTGCACATGGTCCAACCATAGCCTTTGTTGAATGGTTATATTGCAGATGTGGAATGCTGGACATCCTACAGGCCTGTGCACAGCTTGTGGAGGGGTAACATCATTTGACCACATACGATGTGTTGAACATCATGACTGTGTCACAGCATGACAGTAGTCACCTATACAGCATCCACATACATACACAGACAACCACATCAGGCCACAGATACAGTACATTTTCCTTGCTGCTGTTGGACATCACTGTCAGACGTGCACCTCATGTGTGTGGTACACAAATGTCATGTGGGACATGGTGTATTGACAAGTCTGTCATGTGTGGACATGGTTGCCAGGCAGCTAAAATATGTTTGCAGATGTCCAGGGGTGTCATCTGTATGGCCTTCGATGACCTGTGTCACACATTCCACATCACGGTTTAGTGTGTATACACCTCAGCAACGTGGGTCACAATCCACAGTATATATGTATTGTGTATGCACACAGTCATGGCTACGCACTGTGTCTGTAATTCACACCATATAGCAATAGGGATGCCTCATGATTCCATGCAATGGCACTGTGTCTGTACTTCACACTGTATAGCAATATAGACGCCTCATAATACCCTGCAATGATCATGCACATCTGCTAAATGTGCATTTTATCTGTAGGGTGGACAGACAACACTGCAATGTGACACCATTACCCACTGTATATGTGACAGGACACCATTGTGTTAAACATGTATGCATGTCAATGCACACGTCAGCAGATTATATGTTATACTACATGTTAATGGCATGGTCATATGCCACACATCAGCCATGTGTACTATTAACCTGTGCTGGTCCACATGGTGCAACTCAGGGATGCATGCTTACTACCATGAATGTGTGAAATGAATGGCTTCTGCTATGGCACATGCATGTTTGTGTGTGCAAACCAGGGATGTATGATAACTACCACTATTATTGTCTGAGCTGCATGGCGTCTGCTGTATCACATGCATGTTGCATGTCTTCTGTCAAATCACATGCATGGTGTGTGTCTGTCTGTGTGTGTCTGTCTGTCTGTGTGTGTCTGTCTGTGTGTGTGTCTGTGTCTGTGTCTTCTGTATTGTAATGTAGAGTCTTTGTTTGCCCTCACAGGTGATGTAGGTGCATTACCCTCCTGCATTCCATCTGATGTTAGTGTCCCCACAGACTCTAGCAGTGATGATAAAAATATGCTTGAGGCACAGGTAGGGTTGTTAGGGGCTGAATCTGTGTCATTGGTTGCCATTCCACCTATATCCCCCTCATCCCCGCACACAGATCTCATGCCAACACAGAAAGGACAGTTGGTGTGTGGTAGCTTGGAACAGGAAAGTGTGGTGGCTACGGAAGGTGTGTATTCACACCATGGTGTCAGGCAAATGACTGGAGATGGGACAAAGAGGCATGTGGCCAGTGCTGCTCATAGGAGGACCTCTGGCCGACATGCCCCTGCAGGACAGAGCGCAGCAGCTGGTGTCACCAGATGCATGTTTCATGTTGTAATGGTGGCACAGGCACGTGCTGAATGGCAGAACAGAGAAGGGCAGAGGCTTCAGAGGTCTACTATCCATTCTTTAAATGACAACATCCAGGCATTACCAAATGCTCAACAGCAGATTGCTGAAGTTTTGGACAGACAATTGGGTGACATGGTTGGAATCCTTGACCGTGACATGACAATCCACGAGCGTGAGCTGTCTGTGCTGGAACATCTGGTAGGAGTGAGGCATAGGGCACATGGGCGTAGGCCAGTTACGTCATCTGGTGCAGGTCTATGTGAATAAGCTACCTTACATGCCCGCTCCCATAGTGGCGGTAGCAGCAGCAGTGCATCTGGTGCTGCGCTGTCCACACCAGGACACAGCAAGCCACGTGCATGTGGCCCTGGATGGTCCCAATGGGGACACGGTTCCAGTGGATATGTGTCATCAGAAAGTACCCAATCTGCACCTCTGCCTGTTAGTGCCCGTGCAACCCCTGGCAGGCACAGGTCTCATGGCCATGGTCGGACACCGTGAGCTGTAAAACCTGGTCTGTACAGTCTGGAGCTGTCAATAATACCCCTGTGTAGGCCTCACACATGGCAGAGCTGTGTGCACAGATACATGCACACACCAGAAACATCTGTAGGGCACCACAACACACACATGCATAACAACCACACATGGCCAATAAGTTCACAGGCCCTAACCCACACACATGATGTCATCCACTGTTGCAGCCTAGGCCCCTGGCAAACATTATCACCCTGTGCATATAATGATGCCTGTGCCGCATCCCTGTCATCCACACCATTGGTGCAGGGACATGCACATATGGTCTGATGCACAGGATGAAAAGAATAGGGAGATAAGTGTAGATTATAATTGTTGTGTACTGTTGACATGCAGCAGACATACCATGTAGTACAGGTTTAGAATGCATTGTTTTCTGTTCACAGTATGTGTCTTGGTAACAGCAGTAACAGCATGTCGGTCATGATGTTCTGCTGTCCCTCCTTCAGGTCTAATTGTGTGTGCCTTTGAGTGTCAGTGTTTGCAGTTTCCCATGTGTAAATGTGGACTACTCACAGGTATGTATGGCAATACCAGCATGCTATTCCTAGCTTCAACCTCATTGTTAGAAAGGCTGACATTCCAAAGATGTCTACACATCTACTGATCCAGGAGCATGGGAGCTATGTACCAAGCTACAGTGGCTAGAGACGTGACACTGATACCAGGTGACATCACAGGTACAGTTACATGGAGCGGGGAGTTTGCATAGCAGTCTAGCTGATGACAAGGGTAGAGGCCAGTTGATAGCTTAAGGCATCACTGTGTAGCAGTAATACACATTCACATTACAGGATGAGAACACACAACTACACAAACACACACACACACACACACACACACACACACACACACACACACACACACACACACACACACACACACACACACACACACACACACTCACACACACAGGTATTTACGCACATGTATTCATACACACAGTAACATGCTCACACTCACGGGTTGAGGTGAGGACCCCTGCCTATGTGGTAATCACCATTACAGTACTATGCACCCACATGACATGACAAAGAGAATACACATGTACAGGTAGTCAGTAATGCCTAAGATCAACGGCATCAACAGGGTAGTAGATTGCATCACCTGGAGGGGTTAGGGGTCCTATCTGTTCACTATGGTGACATAAGTCCTCACTCCATGGACCAGACAGCCATACATACATACACACACTGACACACACACACACACACACACACACACACACACACACACACACACACACACACACACACATGCACACACACAAACACACATTGTGGAGTCCACAATTGAATGCACCTATGTCATGCACATACAGATAGCTCACAAGTTTGTGATACACACCCCACCCCTGCCTTTGTCTTGCTTTCTACAATGCAGTATGTACAGATTTCTACAACAGTGTACAGGACTGTGAGTAACAATTGGGATGTATTCCCCACCATACGTGGCATATATGGACACACAAGCAAACACACATAGCAGTACTGCGAATCAAACACCTGCTATCTTATGATACGTATGACAGACATGAAGCAGTACTGGCCACATTACAATGTGTACCGATGCTACCTTTGGCAATTGTGCTGATATATGCACACGGGAGGTCCTAAGTGTTACAGGTGTCAAGTGATTTACAGTCAGTGACACCTGGACTGCTGTGTAGGTTGTATGTATTCCCTTTCAGTTAACAGAAACATAGCTTAGTGTTTGCACATGTTATTGTAGGATGGCTTGTGACACACCTGTGAGCTGTCTTTAGCAAACATCCATCTGCAAAGATGGCCCACCACTTAGTTATGTCCACAAATCCATCCATACCTGATGTACATCTTACCGTACTGTCAGTATATCGCCATATACAGTTGGCAATGATGGGGCTGCATTGCAACTGCATGTTGTAGTAAGACACACGTCACCTGCAAACATCAGCTACTGCACACGCATGGTAGCTGAACACACACCACTACATGTACATGTGTGTAGGTCCTACATTCCTACCATTTAGCCATGTTTGTAGGCATTACAATTGGTGGACATGTGTGATGACATACATGACACATGGACTGTTGTATGATATGATAGTTGTCATGGGTAACCAGTACAGAGAGAATATTAACTCAGTCAACATTGATATCACACCTTATGTACTGTTAGCATTCAACAGCCATGGATCTACCTTCCATGTGCATGTGTATAATTGCTGTAGCCACCTGTCTGCACAAAGGACAGCAACAGCTATGCTATGTACATATGTGCTGTGTGTGTCTGTGGCATGTACATATCCATGGCAGGTACATGTATGTCATATCCAAACATGAGGGTGTTTACTGGTGTACAGCAACAGACATCTGTTACTGCTGTATATGACCCAGGGCCCCTGTTATCTGTACAACTGACCTGGTTATGAACAGTGGTATCATTGCATTGCATAACACATGATGCAACGGTGTCAGTACATGGGTAGTCTGCACAGTTGATGTAGAGCAAGGTACAGTCCACTGGTCATGGGTCACATGGTGTTGTACTAATATATATTCTACCACATGTATGGATGTGTGTTGCTGGTCCAAGGACATGGTGATGTCTGAGGGCTACATCCTAGAATGCGGCTTTTGACATTGTGATCTGCACCTGACACATCTGTGATGCCTTTTGAGGGTGTACTGGTCAGTATATGTGAGTGGCCTTCATGTATGTAGGGACACCACCACCTGGAGTGGTCCGTACTGGTGTTATGGCCCACATGTCTGTATCCGAGGTATACGGTGGTAGTGCTGTTGTGCACAACTGAGCCTTCAGCCAGGTGTTCCTCTCTGCACAGATGTCAGTATTCCCCATTGTTGGATCTACATTGGGCAGCTGTGATTACGAACGCTACGCATCTAGCACTGTTTAACATACACATACAATGCAGTTGTCCTCTAGGTGTCAGGGTGTTAACCTGGTCTCAGGACATTCATCTATGAATGGCACTATATGGGCGAAATAGCCACTCTTGGCTGGACATCACCACGGGTGGTAGTAGTGTGCCAAGTTTAGATTGGTACATCTAAGGTGGTGGACAGCAGCAGATGTTGTGTAGAAGACTGGTGTCAGATATATGTAGAGCAGCGTTCCTGCTAACAATGATAACTATCGACACCAGAGTCCATTACAATGTGTTGTTCATGTCTAACTGTAATAGCATGGCCACTGTGCCCTTTCATGTTTAGAATGAGAGTGCATACAAAACAGCCCTGTGCTACTAAGTGTGTGAGCATGCCCAGTATAACGTGTAGATGGACACATTGTGCATTCCAAACAGCCGTATGCTACTGTGTGAGCATGCCCAGTGACACCTTGTGTCGGTTATGTGCTTCTATGTGTATGGGCATGGCCATTGCAACCCTGTATAGCGATAGTAGTCGTCCAGTCAACAGATGGCCATACCCCACTTCAGGATGGATTCCTACATTGAATACTCAGGTTCACAAGTATGTACATCATAACTGCCAGCATCCATGTCAATGTCCGCATTCCTAGAAGGTCATATTGACAGTCCTGAAAGGTGTAGTGTCTGGCGTGGCTCGTATCTCTGTAGTATTGTAATAGTGGTCCGTAGATAGGCAGTTGTCCTGATCCCACCACTGGCGTGTGTTTGTCTCTGTCTGCCTGGGGACAGAAATATGCTTTTAGACTGCTCACACTCCATACAATCCCTATCGCTGTCTTTGCCAATGCTGATGATGTCACTCACCTAGAAGTATATCTCTGGGAGTGCTGTGTTCTAATAATCTCAGTAGCGCATTCTGTTACTGTGTAATGCTGTAGTGTAATAAGGTAGGTAGGTCGGTGTTCTAATCCCAGCCATGCCAACTGCGTGTGTGTGTGTTTCTCCATCTGCCTGTGGATAGAAATATGCTTTCAGACTGCTCACACTCCATACAATTCCTATCGCTGTCTTTGCCAATGCTGATGATGTCACCCACATACTAGTACACCTCTGGGAGTGCTGTGTCCCAGTAATCTCGGTAGTGTGTTCTTAAACTGCGTAATGCTGTAGTGTGATAAGGTAGTTATGTCTGTGTTCTAATCCCAGCCATGCCAACTGTGTGTGTGTGTGTGTGTGTGTGTGTGTGTGTGTGTGTGTGTGTGTGTGTGTGTGTGTGTGTGTGTGTCTGCCTGGGGACAGAATAATGCTTTTAGACTGCTCACACTCCATACAATCCCTATTGCCGACTTTGCCATTGCTGATGATGTCACCCACCTAGAAGCACACTTCTGGGAGTGTTGTGTCCCAATAATCTCGGTAACACATTCTGTAACTGCATAATGCTGTAGTGTGATAAGGTAGTTAGGTCTGTGTTCTAATCCTAGCCATGCCACCTGTGTGTGTGTGTGTCTCCATCTGCCTGGGGACAGAATAATGCTTTTAGACTGCTCACACTCCATACAATCCCTATCGCCGACTTTGCCATTGCTGATGATGTCACCCACCTAGAAGCACACTTCTGGGAGTGTTGTGTCCCAATAATCTCAGTAACACATTCTGTAACTGCGTAATGCTGTAGTGTGATAAGGTAGTTAGGTCTGTGTTATAATCCTAGCCATGCCACCTGTGTGTGTGTGTCTCCATCTGCCTGGGGACAGAATAATGCTTTTAGACTGCTCACACTCCATACAATCCCTATCACTGACGTTGCCATTACTGATGATGTCACCCACCTAGAAGTAAACCACTGGGAGTGTTGTGTCCCAATAATCTTGGTAGCGTGTTCTATAACTGCATAATGCTGTAGTGTGATAGAATAGACAGGTAGGTGTTCTATTCCAAGCCATGACAGGTGTGTGTGTTTGGCAGTCATATCCTATGTGTTGGTGTCTGTGAGTGGCTAGCTACTGGATGTGTTGAGGAGTTTGTTTTGTTGTTTTCCTATATAGTGGCCATAAATGTCACAATCGGCCAAGAGACTGGGCTAGCAAGACATACACATACATTCGGCAATAGGTCTGGTGAGTAATGTCAGCAGCCCTAATCTTACCCTTAATACAGTCTGAACCCATGTGATGCACAGAAACACACTTGCCTTGATATTAACACCAGTATATAATGCAGAAGGCGCATGTGGTTTCCTTTTCATTCTTGTCTAATGCTTTGGTGTCATATAGTCCGCTGTTGAGATATATATTCTATATCTACATATTTATATGTATATGTGTGTGTGTATATATATATATATATATATATATATATATATATATATATATATATATATATATATATATATATATATATATATATATATATATATATATATATATATATATATATATATATGTGGACATTAGCACACAAATCTACATGATGGAATACATGTCCTAAACTGTTGAATGCCTGTACTGGATGATCTGTATGTGATATCCTCAGATGTATGTATATCTGCCATGGCCACATCTGTGGTGTGCATGGGCCTGGGTTCGAGCCGTGCAGAGACAGGTTGTATTGTTGCTGGGAAGAACAAGATACATAGAATACGGCGATAGTAAGGTGCTTTTAACCAGTTGTGTATGGATCTGCGTGACAGTAAGCAGTGGTTATTTTTGGGGAGGCTCAGTATGGGTCATGTAACTATGCATTAGAAGATAATACTATGCAAACAAGGTGGAAAATAGTGAATTCCGTTTATCGCCAGGGTGCGACACAGATCTGAAGAGTGTATGTGTATAGATATCCGGGTGCAGGACTTGAATATAGGTGAAAGCATTGGGGGTGTCAGGCATACTGTGTGTACATTGGAGCCCTGTGTCTCGGGATTGCTCCTGGCTTAGCACGCCTAAGCTAGGGGTGTGTCTATACCTACCTAGTGCTATTGGAATGGACAACAGCAGTAGGAGAGTAGTCAAGGTGAACAAGCTGGGCAAACAGGTGATAATTATCACAATCAGCAAATTACAGACACAGCCCAGCCCAGAATACTACAATAAAGTGAGCAAGCACCATACTCTCTGGTCTTTCCACACTCTACACTACCGCTGTATACATGCAGGGGAATTTTACAAAACAATCCAACGAAATGAGAAGGGCTGCAGCAGGCAACATATACCAACATGTGCAGGAGGCTGAGGGTGGTAAGGATGTGAATGCTGCCAAACAACCCTCAGTGAGGAGACAGAGAAGACTGTACAGACCCAGGGTAACCTACTAGGGGCTACATGAGCTGGAGATAGTGGAGCACTATGGGGTGGACAGAGACCTCCTACAGCAGATTGTTGAGTTGTGCCGGCCACACCTGACACATCGAACAGGCCGAGGGGAACCCATCCCAGTGGATACCAAGGTATGTGTAGGCCTAGGTATACTAGCCACAGGTACCTCCCAAAGCACAACTGGGGATATCATGGGGATCTCACAGGCATCTGAATCCAGAGTATTCCACCAGTTCTTGGATGCCATGTCACCACATGCCAGTGAGCACGTACATTTCCTCAACACACATGAGGTGTTGACCAGCAATATGCGTCTCTTCCACCAAATGGCTGACTACCCTGGGGTAGTGGGTGCTATAGCCTGCATGCACGTTAATATCAAAGCACCACCCAGTGAGCAGTGTAGGGCCTACATTATCTGCAGGGGCATCCCCTCCGTCAACTGCCAGCTCATATACAATGCCCAGGGCATTATACTGAATGTGCGTGCTGGCAACCCTGGAAGGTATGATGATTCTGATATATGGCATCTGACACAGCTGTACCACAGCTTTGCCAATATGGACATCCCCTACGGTCACCAAGTGAGGGATGCTGGGTACCCACTGGAGCCGTGGCTGATGACACCCATCATAAATGCACACACACCTGAACAACAATGCCATAATGAGGCACACGCACAGTCCAGACATATAATAGAGCATGTGTTTGGGATGCTCAGGTCACGGTTCCAGTGTCTGGACACATCCGGTGGAGCCTTGCAGTATTCACCAGCTAGATGCACCCAAATTGTTATGGTATGTGCTATGCTACACAATATGATCCTGCAGAAACAGCAGCAGCAGGAACAGCATGGGGCAGGGCCACACAGCCCTCCACCTATGCCAAGGTCTGTACAGGCACAGAGTGATACGGAGGAGGAACAACCTCAGCCAGACCCAGTAGGTGGAAGGAGGTGTGCCCAGTATTCCCTGGCCTTGGCAAAGAGGCAACACATAGCATATGCACTGACACAGTAGGTACACAGGGAATGTCACCCTCTCTGACTCGCACAGACAGGGAAAGGGATACCAAACATGACACTATCTGTGCTCAGCCATGTATAGGAAGTGCACTGTGTGCATCCGACATAGGCAGCCCTCCAGCACCATCCTCAGGTCTGGCACACCCTCAAGGTAAGTCAATGAACCTACCAATTGGCAGTTGTATTAGAATGTGCTGTTACCTGTAGCTATGGTATGGATGTGAGCATGCAAGGGAATTTGGTGGCTGAATGTTAAGGCAGCGGACAGTAGACATCCGTAGTGGCACCTTGACATCAGTAGCACATACCGGGGTCACCATAGTAGCCAGTAGTACATAGGGCATCATAACCCACTGCGGGTAATGGGCTGAGCATCATGTGTGTCCATACAGCCCACACAAGTCTCAACCAGCTGGACAGGTGTAGACCAACACAGACAAATGCTGCACTATGGCCTCTGAATATGCCCAAAGGATGAACCCCCCCCCCACAGACCCACACAGACAGACTACAGCAGGCCAGGCTGTTGGATGCAGGTTGTGAAGGTTAGGACGTCCGAAACTAATATGTTGGTAATTAAAGCTAAGATCTGGAGTACACTGGTATGCCTCTAGCCAACACAATAGGTAGGTCTACACACCAAAATGGAGTACCTGACATACCAGTACAGTAGTAGCAAATGTGTACAAGTGTCAGGTGTGCCCCATTTCAATGTACACATGTAACAACAGTCAGGTGCGCCCCCCCCCCAGTGCTGTGTAGAAATGTGGATACAGTCGGATGTCCCCCCACGCTGTGCAGAAATGTAGCAACAATCAATGCCACATGACCGATGGATACACTGCAGACACAGCATGCCACCTGTCAGTGTACAATGCAGAGGTCGGCACCACAGTACTGACTACCTGGACATGTAACATATGCAATACAGTTGACCATACTGGGCATGCTCAAACACATAAAGGTATGATGGCAATGTCAGTCGACAACATGCGGAATGGTCATACTGGGCATGCTCACACACATAAACACAAGACAGCCAGATCTACTAACACCAGTGGTCAGGACATATCTGCCGGTACATTGCTATACTGTTGGATGACTGTGCTGTATGGTATGTGTGTGGTACTGTCTATTGTCTGTATATTTGCCATGGTGTATTGGTAATTCACATTAGCTGTGTGCGCAGGGTGCTGCTACCAACACTTGCAAAGGACGGTTATTTGTTTGCGGCCAGAACAAGCCCATTGAATACAGAGTGAGTAAGGCACATTGAAGCAGTTGGGAGCAGTTGTGCGTGGGTTTGCATGGTGTTAAGCACTGCTGACCTCTGGTTACAGCTTCTTACACTTGGTTAGACTCCACATTTCTTTACCAGTGCAATACTCGCATAATGGTAGCCTAACACGCTTACACCCACTCGCTTCCTCACTTGCACATTCACCGACATTGGTGCTTGCAAGTGTCACTCACACTGGGTGGGCATGATCCCTTGTGATGCCTATTACATCAGACTACAAGACTACAGTATCGGGTATGGCTGACCATTAGGCGACGGCATGGCGTTCGACTGTACGGAATCGGCGGCCTGTCCAGTGAGTTAATCATATTGTATGCGTGTTCCTCATACAATCTGCTCCCATCTGGCTGATAAATGGGAACCGATACAATGCAGACAAGTAAATGTGTTTTGGGACCCACATCCATCTGCTGGGTCATACTACCGCATACCTATTGTAGGTTTGCCACCTTTTAAATTGGCCGTGGTGAGACTTTAGGATTAACACCTGTCCCACTTTGCGTGGGACCATCATTCCTTAGGCATATGTGTCATGCGAAAATAATCAAGACATAGCAAATGTCCTGATTACAGGACAATATTATATTCTACGTTTCTCTAATAGTTGCATGTAACAGTTATTTTATATATGAAACTTCTATATGTTATGTGAAATAGCATAAGCAACTGGACTGCTACTAGACTTAAGCTTTTATTTGTGCTAATACGTATAGTTCTGTACTATGCATGGCCGTAGGTATGTTCTGACCTGGTCTGTCTGACATTTCTATGGAACAGGTCCCACTTTGCCCATTTGGAAAGGTGGCAGCCAGATACGACCGATATGTAGAGATGTCAGATCTGGCAAGGCAACACAAACACACAGGCAGTAGAAAATAGACTACTTCACTGGTTTGCATAAGTAAAGGTTATTCTTGTAGCATTATAGCTGCTAATACTGTTTCCTATATCATCTAGGTGTTTCAGATATAATATAATCGTTTTATGC
>NC_056725.1:400944740-400967240 GCF_019279795.1 Protopterus annectens
TGTGGGTATGTGCCAGTGATGTTTCTGTACATGTGTATCGCACATTTTAATATTCATATGTTTGTGGGATTGTGTTCTACAGTATGGCCTGTCAGGTTGTATTGTGGATGTGTTTGTTTGTTATTTGTGTTTCTTTCTGATTTACCCACTGTTCCCTCATACACCTCCATTTCACCTAGTGTACATCCAACACAGTCTCCCCTTGGCAAATTATTGCATTACCCATCCTCCCCACACCCATATTCCACACACTCCATCCATCCCTTCTCTGGTTGATGGCCCATGGCACGGTCAAGGGAACACATTGCATACACAACATATCTCTGGTACCTGTATGGTTGTGAGGACTACCCTAGCATTTTTCACCTTCCACATGCTGTACATCACACACATAGGTACACAAAATTACTTATCTTTCATGACATGGTAGGTAGACCCGGGTAATACCCGTTCATCTTTGGCCCATCCTGACAAGGATGCCTTGGACCGCAAATGGGCAGATTTTGGGTGAATGCTCTGACCATTGGTAGGGTTGCCACCTTTTCATATGGCCAGGATATTCGGGACACACACATCAGATTTTACAGGCTAACACATACCCACAGTCAGTACAACGGATATTACTTTTGTTTTATGCCTAAATGTAAGCTTATTGTTGTAGCAGTTTAGCTGCTTCTTCTGTTTCATTTGCTTGCTTATTCTGTTTCTTGTAACATGTAGGTATGTTACATATGGAAACAACTATTGTATGTGACTATTACATAAGATGTGGGACATAATTATGTCCTACGATCGCAGGATATTTTACATTTATAATGGTTTTGGTATGGACACAACTGCCCAGAGGGGGACTGTCCCTCACAATGTGGGACAGGTGGTAACCCTGACCATTGGGTTAGACTTAGCTATTTGCGGCGGGCTAACATGATGCATTTTGCTTCCACTTGGTATAACTATCAACACTACAATAGAATATGGGCACGGGGTTTTAAATGTCATTTGTTCGAGGGATGTGGACTCAATATTCAGCTATGTGCATTTGTGTTTGCTTCTTATTTTTGTGCTCGCAAAACTGTCTTGCATGCATTGCATAGATTTCAGTATCCATGGACACTGACAGTTGTGATTACTATTAGAGGCAGGCTGTAATATTCAGCATTTTAGGTTGCACATAAAGAGCCGACATGTCCACTCCTACGTGCGGCACTTTGACACGCCCCATGCACTCACGCACATTTTTCATTAATATGGATATGGTACTACTGCACCATTTCTACGCCACAGGGTTGGCGCAAGCCTAACACCGTCCTTGCACTAAGCTTCATAAATCCCGGGGTTTGTTCAACATAATTTCTAAAGTCCCCTCCCTTAAGATCACATTTAACAACTTCCACTATAGAAAAAGTAAATTTCTTCCAGTTAGAACATGTCAAAGAATGCTTAAAAAGGCATTATTACTATTTTTTGTTTTTATAGCATACAAGTGCTCTAATACCTGTTTCCTTAAACTTCTGGTAGACATGCCCACATAAAAACTTGGGCATGTTGAACACATCGCAAGATACACTATCCCTGTTGCACCACCGCTCAATTTTCCTGGGATGGGTATAGTAAATTGTATATGTTCTAGAAACACAAAAGAACCCTCAGAAATAAATCTACATGCCCTGCATCCTGAACATTTGAACATACCCCCAGTTTCACCAGAAGTAAGGGTTGGCCCAAAGTTAATATTTTCTAACAAATGTTTAAAATTTTGATTTTTCTTGTAAACAAAATGGGGGCCTTCTCCAAGAACTTTAGATAAATCTGCATTACCCGTAACTACTTTCCAATTCTCACTGATAATCTGACAGATGTAATTACTGTCTACATTCATATCCAAACAGAATCTTGGACCTTCTGCCCCTCGCTCTTCTGAGTGTGTGCCACTAGGTACTACATTCTGAACTTTTTTAACAAAGCCTCTTAGCAGAATAGAAGGAAAATCTGTCTGTCTCCTATGAATGGCCTCTTGAGAAATATTTTCAAGTAGGTCTCCAGGGTAATCTCTTTCCAAAAACAACTCTTATATGATGTTAATTTCCTTCAAAAAAAGAGAATTTTCTACTATCATTCGAGATGCTCAAATGAACTGTCCTCTAGGAATATTTTTTCTCATAATGTAAGGGTGGCAACTCTTGAAATGGACATACCTGTTATAGAATGTACTCTTGCAATGAATACTACTCAAAAACACATTCCTGTTAGTGTCCATTATCAAGTTAACATCCAAAAAGGAAACCTTGTTTCTTGTTTCCCCCACCACAAACTTTAAAAATGTAGTACTAGCATTTAAAGGCTCCACAAACTCACTGGTGAGTGCCATATCTGTATGTCTCACAATGGAGTCTCCTATGACTGAAATATTGGGTTGTATGTTGGCTTGCCTTATTGGGTTTGTAGTTGAGGCTACTTTGAGTGTTTGGGTGCTGCTTAGAATACTTTTTGTAGGACAAATGTCTATGAGGTTTTGGGAGTTTATGAAGGTTGCTTTTAAGTTCCTCAGCATATGTTATTCTATGTATTAGATCAGTACTTTGTGAGTTGGGTGTAATGCTTAAGTTACTGACAACCTGATTGCTATTTTGAATGCTTTTGTGTGAATGTGTTGCCTCCAGTGACAATGTGTAATTACATCTCTCACATACCGTATCCATTTCTCTAGGGATTAGATGGTTGTCAGTTTACCTGAGATCATTTCTAGATTTTCTCAGGATGCCCATATCTAACAAGCTGGTGACAGAGAAATTGGGAAAGGTCATTTTTAGGTGAACTGCAAAGGAGTGATACAGCAGCAAAGGTTTGCATCAGGTTAACTTGGGCACTGTAAAGGTAGAAACTACAATTTTATGTAAGACCAAATTCATGAGGCAGTGCTCCCCAGCACATAAACAAGTTGCTCTTTACACAACTTAGTATTAAGTCTAGTTACAAGCGTATTTTTATAAGGAAAGTTTAGTTTCTAAATGCTTGCATCGATGCAAGGCACTGCTAAATGCCATTGCATGTTAAGATGCGGAATTTACAGACTCAAAGAAAAGTGACTATACAAACTAAAAAGCCATCTGGTCAATGAACCAATCACACTCCGTGTGTGTTTCTCAACTTGGACAGAACAGGATACTTTTATACTGCCACTACAATTACAGTCCCAGTCTTCTTAATGTAAAAACACACTTTAGTTAGCCAAAAGTGAAAAGGTACCAGAAACATATCAAACAACTAGCTACAACACGTAATTACAATGTGATTCTAAGATGGACATTTCAGCAATGAGAAACACATACTTTAAAGCAATTTCAAGGAACACTAACAGTAGCTAGACTACGGAAAAGCAAATACAGTTTACATTTATGAAATCTTGAAAAAAAGTAATAAATAATTTGAAAATAAACCAGCGGCCTTCATAAAAAATATAATGTCGGTCTGCTTCTTCTCTTACCAGCAACACAACCAGAAGCACTAATCCCAAGCTGATTCCTGAAAAGGAGATCTCAGGCTCTCCAGTCATTGGCAGTCTAATCCCAGATGTTACAGATTTCAAAAGTAAACTGGAAAGAAGGGAGTAACATTCTGAATATTGTAGTATGTCCTAAATGAGTAGAGTGATACGAAACAGAGGTTGACACAGCTTTAAAAGTCTTAGGAAAAGGGCTTATCAATTTCATCTTTCTGTACCCAATATAATGACTAGATGAGATTAGATGTGGAGGAGCTTCTGAAGCGAAATTTACAGTAGCGGCAGACAGCTCAAAAATCACCACATTTAAAAATTGCAACAGGAGCTGGGCAAGTGGGTGGAAAGACTTCAGACCTACACTTTTCCTCAAACCAGGAAAGTAAAGCAGTAAATAAAATGCAAAAGTTCAGGGTCATGGTTGGGCTCCTAGTTAAAAAACATGATGGCAGGCTGCTGCAAGGCCAGTAACAGGGCTTGCAGTACAAAGTGGAGGCCTGGGTCCAGCTTTCACGTGATTTCACCAGTGCCTCTGGCATACCCCGGACTGGTGAGCAGGTACGTCATCACCATAATGACCTGAAGCAGAGGAGGGGTGCACTGTTGGACAAGTAGATCCAAGAAGCCTGAGTGCAGGATGTCCCACCTGTCTGTAATTATGCAGTCTTATGTATCTCTAAGTATGGAAAAGGTTAACTTGTGACCATGCAGGTGTGATTAATGTGTGATGTGTCCCCATACAGCTGCTGCGGAGATATCCCAGAATGTGTAGGCACATGCACAATGACTGGTCCAACTGTTTCAGCAGTATGGAGAGTGCAGAATACCCCCTACTATTAGCAGTAAGAAATCAAAATTTTAGTAATAGTAGTACTGCTTGTATATACAATTGTGCTGTAAAAGTCAGGAATAAATGCCTGTGTAAGGCTGCCAGTGTCTCAATGGAGCATTCCCAGCTGCTGTGTAAGACAGATATCAGTAGCAAACAAGGTACAATATGCAGGAAAGAAAAATTAGAATATGTATGAGTGTGTCTGAGGGAACCTGCCAAGAAAGTGCCAAGAATGGCCCACATGTCTGTATCCGAGGTATACGGTGGTAGTGCTATTGTGCACAACTGAGCCTTCAGCCAGGTGTTCCTCTCTGCACAGATGTCAGTATTCCCCATTGTTGGATCTACATTGGGCAGCTGTGATTACTAACACTACGCATCTAGCACTGTTTAACATACACATACAATGCAGTTGTCCTCTAGATGTCAGGGTGTTAACCTGGTCTGAGGACATTCATCTATGAATGGCACTATATGGGCAAAATAGCCACTCCTGGCCGGACATCACCACGGGTGGTAGTAGTGTGCCAAGTTTAGATTGGTACATCTAAGGTGGCGGACAGCAGCAGATGTTGTGTAGAAGACTGGTGTCAGATATATGTAGAGCAGCGTTCCTGCTAACAATGACAACTATCGACACCAGACTCCATTACAATGTGTTGTTCATGTCTAACTGTAATAGCATGGCCACTGTGCCCTTCCGTGTTTAGAATGAGAGTGCATACAAAACAGCCCTGTGCTACTAAGTGTGTGAGCATGCCCAGTATAACGTTGTATAGATGGACACATTGTGCATTCCAAACAGCCGTATGCTACTAAGTGTGTGGGCATGCCCAGTGACACCTTGTGTCGGTTATGTGCCTCTATGTGTATGGGCATGGCCATTGCAACCCTGTATAGCGATAGTAGTCGTCCAGTCAACAGATGGCCATACCCCACTTCAGGATGGATTCCTACATTGAACACTCAGGTTCACAAGTATGTACATCATAACTGCCAGCATCCATGTCGATGTTTGCATTCCTAGAAGGTCATATTGACAGTCCTGAAAGGTGTAGTGTCTGGCATGGCTCGTATCTCTGTAGTATTGTAATAGTGGTCCGTAGATAGGCAGTTGTCCTGATCCCACCACTGGCGTGTGTTTGTCTCCATCTGCCTGGGGACAGAAATATACTTTTAGACTGCTCACACTCCATACAATCCCTATCGCAGTCTTTGCCAATGCTGATGATGTCACCCACCTAGAAGTATACCTCTGGGAGTTCTGTGTTCTAATAATCTCAGTAGTGCATTCTGTTACTGTGTAATGCTGTAGTGTAATAAGGTAGGTAGGTCGGTGTTCTAATCCCAGCCATGCCAACTGTGTGTGTGTGTTTCTCCATCTGCCTGTGGACAGAAATATGCTTTCAGACTGCTCACACTCCATACAATTCCTATCGCTGTCTTTGCCAATGCTGATGATGTCACCCACATACAAGTACACCTTTGGGAGTGCTGTGTCCCAGTAATCTCGGTAGTGTGTTCTTAAACTGCGTAATGCTGTAGTGTGATAAGGTAGTTATGTCTGTGTTCTAATCCCAGCCATGCCAACTGTGTGTGTGTGTGTCTCTGTCTGCCTGGGGACAGAATAATGCTTTTTGACTGCTCACACTCCATACAATCCCTATCGCCGACTTTGCCATTGCTGATGATGTCACCCACCTAGAAGCACACTTCTGGGAGTGTTGTGTCCCAATAATCTCGGTAACACGTTCTGTAACTGTGTAATGCTGTAGTGTGATAAGGTAGTTAGGTCTGTGTTCTAATCCTAGCCATGCCACCTGTGTGTGTGTGTGTCTCCATCTGCCTGGGGACAGAATAATGCTTTTAGACAGCTCACACTCCATACAATCCCTATCACTGATGTTGCCATTACTGATGATGTCACCCACCTAGAAGTAAACCTCTGGGAGTGTTGTGTCCCAATAATTTTGGTAGCGTGTTCTATAACTGCATAATGCTGTAGTGTGATAGAATAGACAGGTAGGTGTTCTATTCCAAGCCATGACAGGTGTGTGTGTTTGGCAGTCATATCCTATGTGTTGGTGTCTGTGAGTGGCTAGCTACTGGATGTGTTGAGGAGTTTGTTTTGTTGTTTTCCTATATAGTTGCCATAAATGTCACAATTGGCCAAGAGACTGGGTTGGCAAGACATACACATACATTCGGCAATAGGTCTGGTGAGTAATGTCAGCAGCCCTAATCTTACCCTTAATACAGTCTGAACCCATGTGATGCACAGAAACACACTTGCCTTGATATTAACACCAGTACATAATGCAGAAGGCGCATGTGGTTTCCTTTTCATTCTTGTCTAATGCTTTGGTGTCACGTAGTCCGCTATATATATATATATATATATATATATATATGTATGGACATTAGCACACAAATCTACATGATGGAATACATGTCCTAAACTGTTGAATGCCTGTGCTGGATGGTCTGTATGTGATAACCTCAGATGTATGTATATCTGCCATGGCCACATCTGTGGTGTGCAGGGTCCTGGGTTCGAGCCATGCAGAGACCGGTTGTTTTGTTGCTGGGAAGAACAAGGGGCATAGAATACGGCAATAGTAAGGTGCTTTTAACCAGTTGTGTCTGGATCTGTGTGACAGTAAGCAGTGGTTATTTTTGGGGAGGCTTAGTATGGGTCATGTAACTATGCATTAGAAGATAATACTATGCAAACAAGGTGGAAAATAGTGAATCCCGTTTATCCCCAGGGTGCGACACAGATCTGAAGAGTGTATGTGTATAGATATCCGGGTGCAGGACTTGAATATAGGTGAAAGCATGGGTGGTGTCAGGCATACTGTGCTTACATTGGAGCCCTGTGTCTCGGGATTGCTCCTGGCTTAGCACGCCTAAGCTAGGGGTGTGTCTATACCTACCTAGTGCTATTGGAATGGACAACAGCAGTAGGAGAGTAGTCAAGGTGAACAAGCTGGGCAAACAGGTGATAATTATCACAATCAGCAAATTACAGACACAGCCCAGCCCAGAATACTACAATAAAGTGAGCAAGCACCATACCCTCTGGTCTTTCCACACTCTACACCACCGCTGTATACATGCAGGGGAATTTTACAAAACAATCCAACGAAATGAGAAGGGCTGCAGCAGGCAACATATACCAACATGTGCAGGAGGCTGAGGGTGGTAAGGATGTGAATGCTGCCAAACAACCCTCAGTGAGGAGACAGAGAAGACTGTACAGACCCAGGGTAACCTACTAGGGGCTACATGAGCTGGAGATAGTGGAGCACTATGGGGTGGACAGAGACCTCCTACAGCAGATTGTTGAGTTGTGCCGGCCACACCTGACACATTGAACAGGCCGAGGGGAACTCATCCCAGTGGATACCAAGGTATGTGTAGGCCTAGGTATACTAGCCACAGGTACCTCCCAAAGCACAACTGGGGATATCATGGGGATCTCACAGTCATCTGCATCCAGAGTATTCCACCAGTTCTTGGATGCCATGTCACCACATGCCAGTGAGCACGTACATTTCCTCAACACACATGAGGTGTTGATCAGCAATATGCGTCTCTTCCACCAAATGGCAGACTACCCTGGGTACCGGGTACATTCTAATACAACTGCCAGTTGTATTGGGTGCTATAGCCTGCATGCACGTAAATATCAAAGCACCACCCAGTGAGCAGTGTAAGGCCTACATTAACTGCAGGGTCATACCCTCCGTCAACTGCCAGCTCATATACGATGCCCAGGGCATTATACTGAATGTGTGTGCTGGCAACCCTGGAAGCTATGATGATTCTGATATATGGCATCTGACACAGCTGTACCACAGCTTTGCCAATTTGGACATCCCCTACGGTCACCTAGTGGGGGATGCTGGGTACCCACTGGAGCCGTGGTTGATGACACCCATCATAAATGCACACACACCTGAACAACTTCGCCATAATGAGGCACACACACAGTCCAGACATATAATAGAGCATGTGTTTGGGATGCTCAGGTCATGGTTCCGGTGTCTGGACACATCCGTTGGAGCCTTGCAGTATTCACCAGCTAGATGCACCGAAATTGTTATGGTAGGTGCTATGCTACACAATATGATCCTGCAGAAACAGCTGCAGCAGGAACAGCATGGGGCAGGGCCACACAGCCCCCCACCTATGCCAAGGCCTGTACAGACACAGAGTGACATGGAGGAGGAACAACCTGAGCTGGACCCAGTAGGTGGAAGGAGGTGTGCCCAGTATTCCCTGGCCTTGGCAAAGAGGCAACGCATAGCATATGCACTGACACAGTAGGTACACAGGGAATGTCACCCTCTCTGACTCGCACAGACAGGGAAAGGGATACCAAACATGACACTATCTGTGCTCAGCCATGTATAGGAAGTGCACTGTGTGCATCCAACATAGGCAGCTCTCCAGCACCATCATCAGGTCTGGCACACCCTCAAGGTAAGTCAATGAACCTACCAATTGGCAGTTGTATTAGAATGTGCTGTTACCTGTAGCTATGGTATGGATGTGAGCATGCAAGGGAATTTGGTGGCTGAACGTTAAGGCAGCGGACAGTAGACATCCGTAGTGGCACCATGACATCTGTAGCACATACTGGGGTCACCATAGTAGCCAGTAGTACACAGGGTGTCATAACCCACTGCGGGTAATGGGCTGAGCATCATGTGTGTCCATACAGCCCACACAAGTCTCAACCAGCTGGACAGGTGTAGACCAACACAGACAAATGCTGCACTATGGCCTCTGAATATGCCCAATGGATGACCCCCCCCCCCACAGACCCACACAGACAGACTACAGCAGGCCAGGCAGTTGGATGTAGGTTGTGAAGGTTAGGACGTCCAAAACTACTACGTTGATAATTAAAGCTAAGATCTGGAGTACACTGGTATGCCTCTAGCCAACACAATAGGTAGGTCTACACACTGAAATGGAGTACCTGACATACCAGTACAGTAGTAGCAAAAGTGTACAAGTGTCAGGTGTGCCCCCATTTCAATGTACACATGTAACAACAGTCAGGTGCGCCCCCCCCCAGTGCTGTGTAGAAATGTGGATACAGTCGGATGTCCCCCCACGCTGTGCAGAAATGTAGCAACAATCAATGCCACATGACCGATGGATACACTGCAGACACAGCATGCCACCTGTCAGTGTACAATGCAGAGGTTGGCACCACAGTACTGACTACCTGGACATGTAACACATGCGATACAGTTGACCGTACTGGGCATGCTCAAACACATGAAGGTATGACGGCAATGTCAGTCGACAACATGTGGAATGGTCATACTGGGCATGCTCACACACATAAACACAAGACAGCCAGGTCTACTAACACCAGTGGTCTGGACATATCTGCCGGTACATTGCTATACTGTTGGATGACTGTGCTGTATGGTATGTGTGTGGTACTGTCTATTGTCTGTATATTTGCCATGGTGTATTGGTAATTCACATTAGCTGTGTGCGCAGGGTGCTGCTACCAACACTTGCAAAGGACGGTTATTTGTTTGTGGCCAGAACAAGCCCATTGGATACGGAGTGAGTAAGGCACATTGAAGCAGTTGGGAGCAATTGTGCGTGGGTTTGTACGATGTTAAGCACTGCTGACCTCTGGTTACAGCTTCTTACACTTGGTTAGACTCCACATTTCTTTACCAGTGCAATACTCGCATACTGGTAGCCAAACATGCTTACACCCGCTGGCTCCCTCACTTGCACATTCACCGACACTGGTGCTTGCATGTGTCACTCACACTGGGTGGGCGTGATCCCTTGTAATGCCTATTACATCAGACCACAAGACTACAGTATCGGGTATGGCTGACTATTAGGCGACGGCATGGCGTTCGACTGTACGGAATCGGCGGCCTGTCCAGTGAGTTAATCATATTGTATGCGTGTTCCTCATACAATCTGCTCCCATCTGGCTGATACACGGGAACCGATACAATGCAGACAAGTAAATGTGTTTTGGGACCCACATCCATCTGCTGGGTCATACTACCGCATATCTATTGTAGGTTTGCCACCTTTTAAATTGGCCGTGGTGAGACTTTAGGATTAACACCTGTCCCACTTTGCGTGGGACCATCCCTCCTTAGGCATATGTGTCATGCGAAAATAATCAAGACATAGCAAATGTCCTGATTACAGGACAATATTATATTCTACATTTCTCTAATAGTTGCATGTAACAGTTATTTTATATATGAAACTTCTATATGTTATGTGAAATAGCATAAGCAACTGGACTGCTACTAGACTTAAGCTTTTATTTGTGCTAATACGTATAGTTCTGTACTATGCATGGCCGTAGGTATGTTCTGACCTGGTACGTCTGACATTTCTATGGAGCAGGTCCCAATTTGCCCATTTGGAAAGGTAGCAGCCCGATACGTCCGATGTGTAGAGATGTCAGATTTGGCAAGGCAATACAAACACACAGGCAGTAGAAAATAGACTACTTCACTGGTTTGCATAAGTAAAGGTTATTCTTGTAGCATTATAGCTGCTAATACTGTTTCCTATAACATCTAGGTGTTTCAGATACAACATAATCGTTTTATGCAACCACTACAGACAATATATGGATTCTTTTCCCTAAACCACAGGCCATGTGCCATATTAACATTTATTTAGCAGGACACAACTGCCCAAAGGGGAATGCCCCTCACAAAGGTGAACAGGTGGTAACCCCAACCTATTATGCTATCATCTACCTAAGGTAGTCGGCGGAATATGCGCTTTCCGTCACTAGCAGACCTCACATATGAATGGGGGAGAATGAACACTGAATCAGGGACACTGCATAACACCCTCAGGGACACATTTAGATGACTGGTACTATTAACCTGACACATTGACAGTCCCAGAGCATATGTATTCATACACATTTGTTGAGGTACATGCTGTTTATGACTCATACATGTTGTCATTAGTCATTACGTGTATTCTGCCACCTGTCGACCAAATATCACTAGTTCTGGAAGGGTTTAGTTAGGACTGTGTTAGATTCTGATTTGTAATCATGGACGTCCATGATAATCGGGTACAGTTCACTGATATAGACCCTATGTGTTCACCCAATGGTTTACAGACTATCCAGTAGATGTGCTCTTACGGTTTGGGAGGTATGTGCATCTGCTATGCCCACATAGGAATATTAATTACTTCCATGGGGCGGGCCTAATACATCTCTGCCAACCAACACCTGCACAATTAGGCCCATTATTGTATACCCATGATTCTCCTACCTGACACCCCTCTACAGCACTCATCCTTACTGTGAGTGCAGCTGGGGTATGAACACACCCCTACACACTGCCCACTCTCCCCGCCTCGGGACACATGCACGTTTTGTCAACTCATGTGTTATCAGACTTGCACAACCTACTGTTCTGTGTACAGCTACATCCTGGTCATGTCAATCATTAATGGTTCGCCTACAAGGCAAATTTTTGGTGTCCCTCAAGGGACCCTGTGATCCATGTTTAAATTGTAGACCTTGCAGATCTCTCCCACTGGTAGTTTCCTGCCAGTGGTCTGGAAAGCAGCGGTGTATTTACCTTTATTGTGTGTCTGTATCTCTCATCGGCCTAGCTGGGGGGTGTGGGAAGTAGACGTTTGTTTATTGGACCTCCCACTAACATATGCCTGGTCTGACCATATGTTACCCGTAATTGCTGTAATGAAACCTAGGTATGTACATATGTATATTTACAGTAACTTATTTATATATATATATATATATATATATATATATATGTATATATATATATATATATATGTATATATGTATATATATATATATATATATATATATATATATATATAGATAGATATACATATGTATACATTCTTTTGTGTGTATATATGTGTGTGTGTGTGTGTGTAGATATATATCTATCTATATATATATACATATATATATATATATATGTATATATATATGTGTGTGTGTGTGTGTGTGTGTATATGTGTGTGTGTATATATATATATATATATATATATATATATATGTGTGTGTGTGTGTGTGTGTGTGTGTGTGTATATATATATATATATATATATATATATATATATATATATATGTATGAATATATATACATCTGTGTGTCCGTTGACCAATACATTTCCCACTCATATGCACTTACACGTGTGTATTGGGTTTTATATATGCTTCACCAGCATACTATTGCCTTAGTCATTATGACACCGACACTTCATTACGGTTATCTTGCAATCGGAATTTAGCATGTTATACAGTGGACAGATGTCGCAATATGTTCATGTATGGATTACCGACGGTAATTGGGATGTGATACAATATCATTTGACCTGTTCCTCGTCTGCACAGCCTATTATTCGAGCTACTGTCTTTGTTTGTCTGTACACATTCATATTATTTATGTCAATAAATGGAGTGCATGTTACAGAGAATGTACTTCAACATATTGTTGTCTGCATGTGCGTATGCATATATGCCTATTACTTACTAGGTGACCTACATGGGATGGTCCATTGAAATTGGCCCAACCAACCGTGGCACTCCTGGATCCATAATCGCATACCCATAGTTCCTCCACCCCACCCGTGTTGATTTTCCACATGTAACAGCCATTATCCACCAGATATCGCAGCCATGACACACCTTTACACATTTCTCTCTCCAGAGCGTTTGGAGTCCTACACATATTTTGTACCGTCTCATGTATTCACAGGGTCTCCCGCCATTTATATTTGCATATACGTACCTTTCCTGGTGTTATGGATTACGGCCATTTGCGGTTTACAAGTGTAAGTGGTCCCAACGTGGACTACATTCCATCTGTGTGTAATGTAGACGTAGCAGTTCAACGATGTTGTGCCCACTGGTAGAACCCTGCCTCTGGTGTGAATAGTGGTGCTCTGCTCACTCTTGGACAGCTTTGTCTGACATATGCTGTAAGCACTATATAATATCTTAGTTGCTCTGGATTCCCTTCACATCCCTTGTGTATGCTTTATTCTTACGGCGTTCATTCTTCAAAAAAAAAATAACATATATATATATATATATATATATATATATATATATATATATATATATATATATATAGATATATAAATATATATATATATATAGATATATGTGTGTGTGTATAAATTACATCTGTACATCAAAACATACATTTGCTATGCTGGGAGCTGCTTACACCCGCGCAGGCGCACTCGCATATGCTTACTGTGAGTTACATATGCTTACTGCTGCTTATTTGTGCTTACATGTGCCTTATTCATTATGACAGTACCACTTTGATTAAAGAAATCCGGTTAATGGCCCCATGTGAAACACACGTTCACCTTTACATGTTTAAATGTTGGCTTTACAGCACAACGACATTCATTCCACAAGGAAATGATATGTGTTATAATCGAACTTGAACCGGGAATGCCTTTACGTTAGGCGGATGCTCTAACCACTACACTATTGGTGTTCTGCTTCATTTATATGTATACCCATAGTTCATAGTTACCCGAACGCACACCTCAACGCTTCACTTATACAGCAGGCATCCATTCTCCTGCTGGGAAAACTGCAGTACTACACATGCGCCATTCCCTATTTCCTACTGCTCTGGACCCGTGCTGCATGTTTACTCACTCCGAGGATATTCAGAAATCCAAAGCTTATAGTCATGGCACATACGTATGTTTGATTGTCAGGGTGTTCATGTGGTCATCCGAGTTTAGGCTTGTCCATCTGGACAGCCCTGTACCCGTTTGAAAGTCAGAATTAGCATTTGGACAGAGTTAGTCCCAATGTTACCATTCAACCTGCGTTTACAGACGCAGGGGTTTGCCCACTTCTGAGCGGCTTGATATGTCGGCACTACATAATATGTGGTGAGGGGGTTCCGCTGGTGTTTCCTTTCACATTCATTATGACTGCTTTATTGTGACCAAGTTCATTTATATATATATATATCTATATATATATATATATATATATATATATATATATATATATATATATGTATATATATATCTGTATGTACATACACATACATATACACCTACATACCTATTTACATTTCCCATACTGTTGAATGTCTGCCGCGCATCCCCGCTGGCTTTACCTCTCTATATCTGAAGGACATTATTCTGGCCATCACATAAAATTAGCAGCCCTTGCATGGCTTAGACCCAGAAACAGACACACCTTACTCACCGGTTTGACCACTACATTTCGCATGGATGGTAGCTAGGATATACGACTTCACTACAGGTATTCAACAGTACTGGCAACAAATGTAACATTTGGTTGGTGTACATATGTATACGGAAATCTCAACCAATCAGGGACTAATTTCAACAGTAACAGGGACAAGCCAAGGGCAAATCAAGGGCAATCACAGACACTTTTACAATATTAGTACTATTAACATGAAACGTTGACAGAATCAGACCATATGTATTAATACTTATTTTCTGAAGTAAAAGACGTCTGTTACTCTTAATTATTGTCATTATTCATTCAGTTTAATTCACTACCTTTCCTCCAAAGGTAACTGGTTTTAGGGTGGATTAAGAGGCTGGCCAGTTATTGTGAGAATGCCCTGACCATTGGTAGGGTTGCCGCCTTTTCATATGGTCAGGATGGGATATATTCGGGACACACCAGATTTTTCAGGCCAACACATACCCACGGTCAGTACAGGGTTTAGAACTTTACATATTTTCCTAGATGACAGCTTATTCTTGTAGCAGTTTAGTTGCTTATTCTGTTTCTTTTAAGATTTACATATTTTACATACAGAAATAACTGTTTTATGCAACTGTTACATGAAATATGGTACATAATTATTTCTTACAATCACAGGACATTTGCCATTGTATTATTTTTGGTCAGGACACACCTACCCAAACAGGGACTGTCCCTCATAAAGTGGGACAGGCAGTACCCTGCTTATGTCAGCGCCTTAATCACCCTATATCCAACTGCCACTAAATGAATGTGTAAAGTATATATTCTTGATAATTCATGTGGGGAGCCATGCATCATGGTCAGGTGTATAATCCCAGGTAGTAGGTTTTGCATGACCGGCTGGAGGCTGAGCAGTCTCATGAACCATTACTGCACATACAACTTTTGTCCAGATGTCTACAGGACTGGACATTGTGTCGTGACACAAGTCTGATGTTTACACAGGATATTTATCCCATGAGGGATATCCAAAAATTGAACAAGGCAATAAACTTTGATATTTTTGGATTTACAAAAATGTGATAGGGTTATACATGCAAGGGATACATAATATGCAATCCTGACACTGCCTAGGGTGAGACTGCCTACTAGATATGAGTAGTGGTCACCATGTGCAGATATGGCTGCGCCAAACTAGCAGTCCGAGTATGGCTGGATTTGGTGGACGTTCAGGAATGGGGGGAGTTGTGTGCTGTAGAGGGGATGATGGGTATTCAATTATGCATCCAGGTGTGTTGTAGTTAGATGGCTCAGTTCAGTCCAGATCATTATGTGGGTATGTGCCAGTGATGTTTCTGTACATGTGTATCGTCCATTTTAATATTCATATGTTTGTGGGATTGTGTTCTACAGTATGGCCTGTCAGGTTGTATTGTGGATGTGTATGTTTGTTATTTGTGTTTCTTTCTGATTTACCCACTGCTCCCTCATACACCTCCATTTCACCCAGTGTACATCCAACACAGTCTCCCCTTGCAAATTATTGCATTACCCATCCTCCCCATACCCATATTCCACACACTCCATCCATCCCTTCTCTGGTTGATGGCCCATGGCACGGTCAAGGGAACACATTGCATACACTACATATGTCAGGTACCTGTATGGTTGTGAGAACTACCCTAGCATTTTTCACCTTCCACATGCTGTACATCACGCACATAGGTACACAAAATTACTTATCTTTCATGACATGGTAGGTAGACCCGGGTAATACCCGTTCATCTTTGGCCCATCCTGACAAGGATGCCTTGGACCGCAAATGGGCAGATTTTGGGTGAATGCTCTGACCATTGGTAGGGTTGCCACCTTTTCATATGGCCAGGATATTCGGGACACACATCAGATTTTACAGGCTAACACATACCCACAGTCAGTACAACGGATATTACTTTTGTTTTATGCCTGAATGTAAGCTTATTGTTGTAGCAGTTTAGCTGCTTCTTTTGTTTCATTTGCTTGCTTATTCTGTTTCTTGTAACATGTAGGTATGTTACATATGGAAACAACTATTGAATGTGACTATTACATAAGATGTTGGACATAATTATGTCCTACGATCGCAGGATATTTTACATTTATAATGGTTTGGGTATGGACACAACTGCCCAGAGGGGGACTGTCTCTCACAATGTGGGACAGGTGGTAACCCTGACCATTGGGTTAGACTTAGCTATTTGCGGCGCGCTAACATGATGCATTTTGCTTCCACTTGGTATAACTATCAACACTACAATAGAATATGGGCACGGGGTTTTAAATGTCATTTGTTCGAGGGATGTGGACTCAATATTCAGCTATGTGCATTTGTGTTTGCTTCTTATTTTTGTGCTCGCAAAACTGTCTTGCATGCATTGCATAGATTTCAGTATCCATGGACACTGACAGTTGTGATTACTATTAGAGGCAGGCTGTAATATTCAGCATTTTACGTTGCACATAAAGAGCCGACATGTCCACGCCTACATGCGGCGCTTTGACACGCACCATGCACTCACGCACGTTTCTTATGCACGTGGATGTGGCAGCAGCACATTTTCATTAATATGCATATGGTACTACTGCACCATCTCTATGCCACACAGTTGGCGCATGCCTAACGCCATCCTTGCACTAAGCTTAATAAATCCCGGGGTTTGTTCAACATAATTTCTAAAGTCCCCTCCCTTAAGATCACGTTTAACAACTTCCACTATAGAAAAAGTAAATTTCTTCCAGTTAGAACATGTCAAAGAATGCTTAAAAAGGCATTATTACTATTTTTTGTTTTTATAGCATACAAGTGCTCTAATACCTGTTTCCTTAAACTTCTGGTAGACATGCCCACATAAAAACTTGGGCATGTTGAACACATCGCAAGATACACTATCCCTGTTGTACCACCGCTCAATTTTCCTGTGATGGGTATAGTAAATTGTAGATGTTGCCGAAACACAAAAGAACCCTCAGAAATAAATCTACATGCCCTGCACCCTGAACATTTGAACATACCCCCAGTTTCACCAGAAGTAAGGGTTGGCCCAAAGTTAATATTTTCTAACAAATGTTTAAAATTTTGATTTTTCTTGTAAACAAAATGGGGGCCTTCTCCAAGAACTTTAGATAAATCTGCATTACCCGTAACTACTTTCCGTTCTCACTGATAATCTGACATATGTAATTACTGTCTACATTCATATCCAAACAGAATCTTGGACCTTCTGCCCCTCGCTCTTCTGAGTGTGTGCCACTAGGTACTACATTCTGAGCTTTTTTAACAAAGCCTCTTAGCAGAATAGGAGGAAAATCTGTCTGTCTCCTATGAATGGCCTCTTGAGAAATATTTTCAAGTAGGTCTCCAGGGTAACCTCTTTCCAAAAACAACTCTTATATGAGGTTAATTTCCTTCAAAAAAAGAGAATCTTCTACAATCATTCGAGATGCTCAAATGAACTGTCGTCTAGGAATATTTTTTCTCATAATGTAAGGGTGGCAACTCTTGAAATGGACATACTTGTTATAGAATGTACTCTTGCGATGAATACTACTCAAAAACACATTCCTGTTAGTGTCCATTATCAAGTTAACATCCAAAAAGGAAACCTTGTTTCCTGTTTTCCCCACCACAAACTTTAAAAATGTAGTACTTGCATTTAAAGGCTCCACAAACTCACATGTGAGTGCCATATCTGTATGTCTCACAATGGAGTCTCCTATGACTAAAATATTGGGTTGTATGTTGGCTTGCCTTATTGGGTTTGTAGTTGAGGCTACTTTGAGTGTTTGGGTGCTGCTTAGTATACTTTTTGTAGGACAAATGTCTATGAGGTTTTGGGAGTTTATGAAGGTTGCTTTTAAGTTCCTCAGAATATGTTAGTCTATGTATTAGATCAGTACTTTGTGAGTTGGGTGTAATGCTTAAGTTACTGACAACCTGATTGTTATTTTGAATGCTTTTGTGTGAATGTGTTGCCTCCAGTGACAATGTGTAATTACATCTCTCACATACCGTATCCATTTCTCTAGGGATTAGATGGTTGTCAGTTTACCTGAGATCATTTCTGGATTTTCTCAGGATGCCCATATCTAACAAGCTGGTGACAGAGAAATTGGGAAAGGTCATTTTTAGGTGAACTGCAAAGGAGTGATACAGCAGCAAAGGTTTGCATCAGGTTAACTTGGGCACTGTAAAGGTAGAAACTACAATTTTATGTAAGACCAAATTCATGAGGCAGTGCTCCCCAGCACATAAACAAGTTGCTCTTTACACAACTTAGTATTAAGTCTAGTTACAAGCGTATTTTTATAAGGAAAGTTTAGTTTCTAAATGCTTGCATCGATGCAAGGCACTGCTAAATGCCATTGCATGTTAAGATGCGGAATTTACAGACTCAAAGAAAAGTGACTATACAAACTAAAAAGCCATCTGGTCAATGAACCAATCACACTCCGTGTGTGTTTCTCAACTTGGACAGAACAGGATACTTTTATACTGCCACTACAATTACAGTCCCAGTCTTCTTAATGTAAAAATACACTTTAGTTAGCCAAAAGTGAAAAGGTACCAGAAACATATCAAACAACTAGCTACAACACGTAATTACAATGTGATTCTAAGATGGACATTTCAGCAATGAGAAACACATACTTTAAGGCAATTTCAAGGAACACTAACAGTAGCTAGACTACGGAAAAGCAAATACAGTTTACATTTATGAAATCTTGAAAAAAGTAATAAATAATTTGAAAATAAACCAGCGGCCTTCATAAAAAATATAATGTCGCTCTGCTTCTTCTCTTACCAGCAACATAACCAGAAGCACTAATCCCAAGCTGATTCCTGAAAAGGAGATCTCAGGCTCTCCAGTCATTGGCAGTCTAATCCCAGATGTCACAGATTTCAAAAGTAAACTGGAAAGAAGGGAGTAACATTCTGAATATTGTAGTATGTCCTAAATGAGTAGAGTGATACGAAACAGAGGTTGACACAGGCTTTAAAAGTCTTAGGAAAAGGGCTTATCAATTTCATCTTTCTGTACCCAATATAATGACTAAATGAGATTAGATGTGGAGGAGCTTCTGAAGCGAAATTTACAGTAGCGGCAGACAGCTCAAAAATCATCACATTTAAAAATTACAACAGGAGCTGGGCAAGTGGGTGGAAAGACTTCAGACCTACACTTTTCCTCAAACCAGGAAAGTAAAGCAGTAAATAAAATGCAAAAGTTCAGGGTCATGGTTGGGCTCCTAGTTAAAAAACATGACGGCAGGCTGCTGCAGGGCCAGTAACAGGGCTTGCAGTACAAAGTGGAGGCCTGGGCCCAGCTTTCACATGATTTCACCAGTGCCACTGGCATACCCCGGACTGGTGAGCAGGTACGTCATCACCATAATGACCTGAAGCAGAGGAGGGGTGCACTCTTGGACAAGTAGATCCAAGAAGCCTGAGTGCAGGATGTCCCACCTGTCTGTAATTATGCAGTCTTATGTATCTCTAAGTATAGAAAAGGTTAACTTGTGACCATGCAGGTGTGATTAATGTGTGATGTGTCCCCATACAGCTGCTGCGGAGATATCCCAGAATGTGTAGGCGCATGCACAATGACTGGCCCAGCTGTGTCAGCAGTATGGAGAGTGCAGAATAGCCCCTACTATTAGCAGTAAGAAATCAAAATTTTAGTAATAGTAGTACTGCTTGTATATACAATTGTGCTGTAAAAGTCAGGAATAAATGCCTTTGTAAGGCTGCCAGTGTCTCAATGGAGCATTCCCAGCTGCTGTGTAAGACAGATATCAGTAGCAAACAAGGTACAATATGCAGGAGAGAAAAATTAGAATATGTATGAGTGTGTCTGAGGGAACCTGCCAAGAAAGTGCCAAGTCAGGACTACTGTAACAGTTAGAAATGAAAAACATTCCCCTGTGCAGATTATGCAGGAATAGTAAATGTGGAATTCTGAGTTGTACACAGATATATATGTCAAAACTAATAAAAGTAATCCCAAACACTGGTGTGTGTCATCTCACTTGTACCTGATAAATAAAAATGTGTATGTCCTGCAGAATGCATTAACTGAGGTGAACTGATTTAGCACTGCTTGTCTACATACTTTAGAATGGGCATGTCAAATAACTGAAAAAAGCAACAGTACATATTCCCATCAGAGTGTGTTTTACTTGTTTGTCTGCCAGCATTGTCCTGTATTAACCTTTCCATTTCAGCCGTATGTAGCTGTGAATTTACTGAGAAATGTATAAGGCTAACAGGTGCAGACCTAAAACCTACACTGTCTACTCAGGAATCTAAATTGCAGTATGTAGTTGTAAAACAGTCAAATGTGCAATCCAGCTAATGTGCACATGATTCACAAACAGTGACACCAATATCTGTTGTGTATGCATAAAATGTACGAACAATAGGAAACAAATAATGCAATATGTGATAATAAAAGTACTGTGCATGAAAATATGTACTAGATAAAAATGTCACAAACAAAACACAACACTTACCCTGTAGCACAGTCTGATAAGCACTAGGCCAGTAGTTGAATTTTGCACACACAGCACAGTTCAAATCCAGGTGCCGCCACTAACATCTCAGTCTGGTTCTACAGTTTTAAACTGCAATCTGAATAGAAAAAATAATATACTGCAACACATGCATTTTCCATACAGGGCACACAGGTAAAGCAATCTGAAAATAAATACTAGTATGATGTGTATAACTATGAAAGGTATAGAATTGCTGTGTTGACCAGCCCCAGTCCTAAAATAGATGTAAGCTAGACATCCACACTCTGCAGTCTGGTCCAGACAAGCCCCTCAAGTGTCATGCTGTCATGGATAGTTTCCTCAGTTGATAAGAAACCTGCACATAGAGAATGTCCCAGTAGAGGTATGTGAAAGACACAACACACACTCCAGGGCCTGCAACTAAAATGTGAATCTGAAATATGTGTAGAAACAGCAATGTAATGTGCGCACAGCTCATCTGGACAGGCCCACACATAAAGAAATCGGTATAGAAACAGGTCTAAATAAGGGTGCAGTTTCACTGTTGATATCTACAGCTGTTGGTGTGCTGTAGCAGCGCCATGGCGCAGCTAGAGTGTAAGTGTGGTCAGAATGCAGTGTAGTGAATAGTAGTGTACTGACAAATATACTTGATAGCAATTGTCAATTGAATCTGTTCCCTTCCCCCACCACTCAACTGATCTAACCATCACACTGAAACCGACATGGGTATGTTCCTAAATAAACCTCTACTGTTGGCACTGTTGTTCCATTTGGTTTATCATTGTTTAAACTGTGTGCATATTAATACCCCCTGTTGAATAATCATGTTATTGCCTGCCTGACATACCACTAACTGTCATACTGTTGCAACCCTGAATGCCATTCCATATATGCATGGGTTCTGTTTGCTATGGTACTGTTATAATTGCATTGTTTTGAGTTAATGGGAAAATCCCTGCATGCTATTTTGACTAATGTTGTAATGTGTTGTGCATGACTAACCAAAATTCACTGTTAATGTCCACACCATAGCACATATGGGAAGGCAGATCCCAGCAGATCCGCCTCTTCCACCCCACCTGGCTGAGGCACCAGTTCCCAGCACGTCTGGGACCCAACCCAGGCCTTCCTCATCTGCTGGTTCTGTGCCACCCTTGGGTGGAACCGCTGCAGGGGATGGGGCTCACCCCCCTGCAAGTGGACGCGGTGAGGATGTTGTCACCCGGGATGAGGTCTGTGGCATGGTGTGCAGTGTCCTCCAGACAGAGCTGGATGAAGGCTTGTACTAGGTGGAAGGCAGGCTGTCGCGGCTAGAGAGACAGCTGGCCCCTCCAGCTCAGCCCCTAGTACAGCCACCTTTGGGGCTGTGAA
>NC_056725.1:400969740-400974740 GCF_019279795.1 Protopterus annectens
CCTGGTAACATGGCCAAATGAGGTGGGAGAGGTGGTTCTGCTGGGAACTGTCTTCCCAAACATGCTATTGTGTCACAGTTATAGAACATATGTGCGTAGTAATAGTCTACACATTCCAGCATTATGTCTAACAGCATGCATAGATATCCCCATTAACACAAAACACCAGATTTGCAGCAGTCACATAGCAAACAGAACCCATGCATATATGGAACCATAGTGGCCCTCACAAAGGCATGCAGGTGACATTGTTCATAACAGGCCACCAATGTTAGTGTTTCAACATGGAATATGACTACAAACACATTGCACAAATTGTTGTACAATACGATATATGTCCCAACAGTAGGTTTGCTGTAAACATACCCGATGAGTTGTGTGATTAGATTGTTGTTGCAGATATGGTGGAGGGGAGACAGAGATGTGTATTAACCACTATTATATCCTTGCAGTATGAGGTTCGCAGACCTTTTTTTCCTCTTTCTGCCTTTCAGGCACCATGTCACGGGAGCAATTGCCAGTGTACCCCCCCAGGAGAATGAGATGATCATACAACACCTGTTGCAGCACTACCACACCCTGTTTTGATGTACTGCCCATGATCTGCAGGAGAGGACCACCCTGTGGAACAATCTTGTCCACAGGGTAAATTATGTCAGCCTCCATAACTGCAGTTATGAGCAGGTCTGACATCGGTGCACTGACCTACTCCGCCATGCATGTCAGCATGCTGCTGTAGTTAGGAGGGACCAGCTAGCTACAGGGGGGGGGGTCATCCCATCCAGCCCCCCCGACACATGCTGAGGAGTTCCTCGCCAGCCTCGGGAAACCTGCCCGCCCACAAGCACAAGATCCTGTGAAGACCATTGTGGAGGTTGGTGCCACCCACACAATAGATGAAGAGTGTGCAGGTAAGGCCACAGGGCACCTCTGTAGATCACTGTTGCGTATCCATATGCATCTGTAGAGTTTAGTCATACATATGTGTAAGGCCACAGGGCACCTCTGTAGATCACTGTTGCATATCCATCTGCATCTGTAGAGTTTAGTAATACATATGTGAGATAAAAAATATATAGTCTGTTGTTGCGTTGTAGTAATAAACAGATTTGCATACTCTGTAGTATTGTGGGTTTGTACTGTTGATGTACTTTAATGCTGCTCCCACCCTGTACCAATGCCACAGGTGTGGCTACTGACATCACATCTCTCACAATTATGTACACAACTATGTAGGCCCCTCTAGTATACCTCTGGAGCAGCAGCCTGTAGTTGGTGAGTATGATGTTTGTTCATGTTCGCCAATACAATGGCCATGTTATGGCCATGGTATTTTCCATGCACACATTTAACACACCTACCCATAATGCATGTTGTACATGTTCACTTATTGTTGCTGTTAACTGCACTGCATCATAGTGGTCACCATGGTTGCGTATCTGAATGGTATTTAAGAGTCCTGCAATATAACTGACAACCTGCCATTGCAAGATGTGTGCACAGGGATGAACATAATGTGGGACAAATGGTCTATAGTAGGAACATGTCTGAAACATCACCTTTATGCAGTGCTACAACAGTGTATATACCACTATTACAATGGCAACTGTTACAGATCTACACAACGGCATATCACAATACCGCATTTCACAAGCCTTACAACCTGTAATGTGGTCCTAACATGAGCAATGAATGTGTAATATGGAATCCTATGTTAGGATAGCAAATATGGGGAATACATACCTTAACAAACACTGAAAGCATATGTGTGCATACACTCCAAATAACATAGCGTGGAAGCAGCTTTTGAGGTACTGATAGCATGCACTCTTCATGAGTATGGACCTTCCAGCAAGTACATTTCCTCAATGTCACACCAAGAAATGGTCTGCTGTTCAAGACATTTGCCAGTCAAATGTACCCACTTAGCTGCAACAGAGGCAGCTGTGACTTTCACATATCTTACAAACCATGGAATGGATCCCATACCTGTAGGATTTGGACATGTACCTCACCATTGTATATACCATGGCAAACAGTGCAGACAGTCATGTATGTGGCGAGGATGTATGGGGCAAGATTAATGTAGAAAATAAACAGATGGCCATCCAAGACAGATGATGACACATGTTGCAAACTGGTCATGCAGGCTGCCTAGTAACATGCTGTAACACTGATGGAGTTGCAGGAATGTCTGGCAAGTACTGGCTGTGCAGTACCCGTGTCGACAATTGCCTGGAATCTGCATAAGTGTGGCCCATGGGTTAGAGTAATCAGATGGGGCAGTTGTTCCACAGAAAACATCAGCCAGGGCTCTCTACAGGTAGCATATGCATAACATCAAAAGTCCCCCAAAGGCATGTGCTGCAGTGTGTACTGGTGTACCAAGACCAAGTTGGAAACCTACAGACAGTATCAATTAAGATACATGTGCTGCACAACCAACACCTCACCCCAACTAAGGCCTACCATCCCCATCTGTACCTTGCTGGTGCCAGTGTACACCTGTATGTTTGCCATTCATTAGCAGGGACTAAGCCTGTGCACATGGTGTTCAGAATTTCAGACACTGCAAAATGACACACATGTGTAGCCTATAGTTGTCAAGCATCGGCAAAAGGGCTGAGGATGGGGAGGGGTGTCATCCTGAAACATAACAGTGAACTGAAGCAGAGATTCAAAGCTCACTAAGAATGGCTGTATCTGCACACAGTCAAGGTCATGAATTGTGGTAGACATAACCCTGACTACACAGCAATAGTGATGGTACTGTGTGACCTCCAAGGACTGTCCGCATGAGTTGACCTTGCAATCATGCAGAGTTGGGGGACATTTGTAGGGCAGATTGACCAAATACTGGCAAATGCAGATGGCCCATGCTAGTATACACCTTCCAGGAATAGTGACTGCTGTAGTACACTTAGTTGGTGCAACAAAACATCATAATAAAGGTGTGCACACATATGCACCAACAAAGACTATGCATCACAATCAGCATCTGCACAACTAACATATTTGTTTGATACTGCATTTGATTGCAGAGGTCATAGGTCACGTATCAGGTTCATGTAATGTTAACATATGCAGTAATGTGGCCCCATGACATATCAGGGAAGAGGGTGCCATGTCAATAAGGGTGTGTACATTTCCCATAGCCACAGTAAGGTTTGAAGGTTATCAGTGTAATTGTACTTTGTTGGCCATACATGCACCGTTGATGATGAGAACTGTAAATCAAACATCAGGCATTCACATATAACATCTGTCCACATATTGTTCCAGGTATGTATCAGATAAACACATAGGGGCTGTGAGCAGCAGAGCAAACATAACTGACACACATACACACATTGAGCAATGGTGTGTACACCTGTGAGGTATGGTGTACAGTACATGCCAGGGTACTGAACAGGTGAACAGCAATACTGTGTGCATGAGTGCAGTGTGTTCCAGGAGGAGGAGCATCACCTACTAACACAACCCATGTATCACAGAGATGTATAATGTTGGTAACGGGGATTGACTATAGCTGCACTGCATGCTGTTGAGAGACATATGTCATGCATGTTGACAGAAGGGTGATCAGAGGTCTGTGTGTAATATCTTTGTGCAAACTCACCTGTAAGTGTGTGTATGTGTGTGTGTGTGTGTGTGTGTGTGTGTGTGTGTGTGTGTGTGTGTGTGTGTGTGTGTGTGTGTGTGTGTGTACTATTATGCAATGATGTACAGGTCTTAAAGTGTGTTTCTTGTTTTCCCCTCACAGGTGGTGAGGTGGGTCAGGGTCTCTCCTGCAGGCAAACTGACAGTAGTGTCCATACAGACACTGATAATGATGATAGGTGTGTTGAGGCACAGGTGGGGTTGTCAGGGGCTGAAGCTGCACCATCATTTCACATCCACTGTTATCCACCCCATCCCCGCACACAGTCACATTGCTATACATACCTCATCACCATTGGCCATAGATGAGGGACAGTTGGTGGGTGGTGGCATGGGAAAGGACAGTGTGGTATCTATGGCACATATTTCTGGACACAGCAGCCATAGTTGGAAGTCCAGCAAGGTACCACACAGGCAGATGTATAGGGGTGCTCATAGGATGGCTGCTGGTCATCATCCCCCTGGTAGACGTGCCACATCTGGTGCCACCAGACGCATGTTTCAGGCCATCATGGAGGCGCAGGCATGTGTGGAATGGTATACCAGACAGGTTCTGAGGCTACAGAGGGCTACTCATTTTGCTGTTATTGAAAACATCAGTGATTTTGCAGGTGCCCACCATTATTTTGCTGAGGTCATGGACAGATGGTTGGGTGAGATGGTGGGAATGCTCAACAGTGGAATTTCTGTGCTTGAGCATATGGTGGGAGTAGTGCGATGGCCACGTGGACATAGGCCAGCAACACCAATAACTGGAAGTCTACGTGGGCATGCCAGAGCCACTTCCATGGTGTCAATACCAACCCAGCACTGCGGGGGGGTGCTGTCCCACACCACAACACAGCAGGCCATGTGCACGTGGCCCTGGTTGGTCCCAAGAGGGACCTGGATCCATCGGACATATGTCATCATCAGGGGAGGGTACCATATCATGGCTTGTACCTGGTGGTGCCTGTGGAACCCCTGGAAGGCACAGTTCTCATGTCCATGGTCAGAGACTGTAAATTGCATACCCTGCCAGGTATGGTCTGCAGCTGTCCAACAAACTCCTGTATACGGCAGCCACATGACAGAACTGTGTGCATGCATATACACACATCACCAACACAGCCAGGGCAAGCCCATACCTACACATATCACATTACAATAGCCCAATTAATAATTAAACACCCTCACAAACACACATAATGTCAAACATATGGCTTGGCCTAGATCTCTGGCAAACCAACAACGCATTCTGTGCATATGATGGTACATGTGCCACATCCCTGTCATCCATAATATCGATGCAGGGACAGGCTAATATGTTTCTGATGTATAGGGTGACTGTACTATGGTGT
>NC_056725.1:400979740-401119740 GCF_019279795.1 Protopterus annectens
TATCTAGACATAACATCACACTGGGTAAATACACTGAACTGTTAGGCATATCACAAAGCACTGTGCAAACTACAGGCAGACTGCCACAACACTAGCCCCCATTTCATATGGGGGAATACACATGTACCTGCAAATAAAGCAGGCTCTACAGGAATGTAACAGCATAGAGTAACTGACACCTGTGTGAAAGTGCATACATACCCACAACCAATCTGAACACAGCCACAGTCACATATGGTAAGCGTACATCATATTACAGTATATGGACAGTGTGAACAACACCATCCTCATATGTGCCACTCACACACCAACCCTACATATACTGGGCCAATACACAGTGTATTCCAATGCCTGACTGTGGTATGGGACATGTGTCAGTCTGGCATTACAAACATGTACGCTGATAGGGTACCATACACTGCAGCAGCATGCAAAATCACATAGCACAGGACCAAGAACAATGACATCTACCACAGTCTGTACACAGGCCAAGGTACATATTCACATCACACACTCTGTTGACAATCACCATACAGACCTCACTACTGTACACACTAGAACAGAATATCCAGGTTTTATCCTCAGATATAAGGCCTACTATACATAACATATCTAGCAGTCTGGTATCTCACTGGCGTATCAGGTATGATGTCAGTAAATAATGATGTACTGAACATATGCACCTCTTACTGTATGACATATGTACAAAGGTTGACAGAGTTGTGGCTGGAGGCACTAACACAGGGCAAATATTGACATGTTGCTGTGATGAACCCATACATTTATTGGTGTAACAGGGTTTGTTGTGACATATGTCTGCTGAGGGATATGAAGTCAGTAACTCACATGGCTGTCACCGTATACTGACTGCAATCCTCAGAGTATGCTACTGCATTTCTAAAGATAGGACATGTGTGAGTAACACAACACATGTAAGACTGCAAACACTGGCCAGTCTGCAGATAGGCCTAGAGGTGGGGGTTTCCCCAACCACATAACACTGTCATGACAGATATTAAATCATGTAGACCAGCCATATCCACACAAACCCTGTTAAACCAACATTACTTCAAATGTAGAAGAGCAAGACCTACATTCTGTCCTCATGTCTGGAACATCCCCCTCCTATTTGTTGGCCTATCTACACACTGCATGTTGTAAGAGGTGTATCCAACTACCCTCTGTGATGGTGTTTGTCAAACACCAACATAAAGTCCTGCTCACAGTGAATGAAAAGGGCTAACACCCACATGATGTTCATAGTTATAGGAGTGTGTTTCCATACAATTGGCTATAGCCCATAGCCATGCAATTGGCTATGGGAATGATACCACAGCTGTTTCACATACTATCAGCTAAGTGGGGGACTGCAATTCATGCACAGGCCATCAGCTGATCATGAGCATCACTTACAAAACACAAGCTGCTGCCTAAGCAAAGCAGGTGTACTTTTCCACATCCACCAGAGAGGAAGTGAGAGAGACAGAGACAAAGTAAGAAAGGAAGGGAGTAGTAGAGTAAGAGCCAAGCATGTCTGTGTCACACACTTACCAGTACTGGGTTTCAAACCCCTGCCTGACTATATTGCTATTACATTTTTATGCAGTTATTGCATGCGCCACAGAGCTTCATTGTTGGAAAGCTGTCCAAAGTTATCTTCAAAGGTGAGTGACATCAGCAACAGTGATAAAGGAGGGATAAGGTAAGTGCAGTACATGTGGCTGTCCACAAAAGCAGGTGTCAAGGAAGACACAACCACACTCTCTCAGGGACTCACACACATTATCACAGTTGGCAGGGTCAGAATTAAAATTCCTAACTAACTCATTTACTACACTACAGGATTACGCAGGTATCACATGTGCCACAGAGGTTATCAGGCTGATATATGGGCAAAGGGTATGTCAAGGTGACTGACATCAGAAGGTATGCTACAGTAAGGCAATGGGAGGTGTAGTGAGTGTGAATGACTTCCAAATCATTAATATCCACACACACACACAGGCACAGATTTGCCAGTACTGATATGCATGGGTGCCTTGCTTCACAGGTGTGTAGTAGTTGACTGTGCCAGAAGACTGTACAAGGTTAGGCAAAGGGTATACCTTGGCATCAGGCCACATGACAATGGTCTGCATTGTGGCTCAGGGGTGAAGTCCTTGGATTGGCCCACACAGGTGGGTATTGTATTCACCATCCACTCATCTGGGTTACTATTGTGGGTGAACACATAGGACTACCTCCACAGCTGAAATAATAAAATGTCTAGAAATCTCCTTTAAAAACTAATAAAAATACCACTGTTGCAAAAAATATATATATATATATATATCCCTTTATTCGTGCACAAAGGAATTCATCCTACAAGTATCGGAACTTCATCAGATAAAACAAATCATTACTGAACATCCCTTTAAAAAAACTGCTAACCAATGAATAATCAAAATCAGCACGCACCTACTTGAAATAGCCAATGAAATTCATAACACAAATGAATATCATGGGCTATGATTAAGCATTCCCCATCCAATCCATTTACAAAGAAATTAATCCAAACAAAAACCCTTATTTTCACACACCTACACTGTTTTGTCCAGTAGAATTACAGTAATTTAAATAATCAGGAAGCAGAAACCTGCACATATAATTCATGTTTTAGGTAATACAAAAATGCAAATTCGGGTTAAAATACTAACATTAAGAATCAACATTCAACTAACCTTAAAAGCCTTCATGTATACCTAATATAACTGAGTGTATTAGTAACGCTAATCTTGTCACATGAACTTACATTTGCAAAGTCAAAATGATGGCTCAAAAGCCAACGATATTTTGTTATACTAAAATATCATGAGCACGTATGACATCTATTGGGTGTAATGTTGTTTAATCAATATCCCATCTCTAATTCTGCTCAAATAACAGTGTGCCCAACAACAAACAACTTTATTAACAAAAATCGGGCTTAGATTCATATATCTGTCAATATAACTATAAATTCATTCTGGCTAAATAGAAAATATATAATACAACTAGCCTTTTGTAGGCAAGCTTTTAATACAAATCCAGAATAAGAGCTCAAAGGCTGGGAGTGGTTTATTATTCCATAAGAACAAAATGTGCCAAAATCATTTGTTGTTATAAATCAGCATTCCACATCTAAAACCACACAAATATTAATATACCTAAAAATCACCAAACAAACTTCTTGAAAACATTAAAATCAAATCTATCAATTATAAATTCGTATTTCTCATCCAGAATTAATAATTAAAAAACCTAACAATATGTGTAGGATATAATAAATTATAACCAATCATATATCAGTTAAAAATATTATCGCCAATAACCATACAACAAATAAATAATCCAGTCCTGACATGGATAGTTTCCTTTGTGCCAATAAGGTGAAAAACCAATCAAAACATCACCTTAGTATTGACAGCCAAACGCTGTCAATAACCAATAAAAAATGGCATAAGAACTGATTACCAATCGCTGACCAAGCCTAAATGAATATTACATGGCAAAGAAGATAACACACCCATTCTTCACTGTAACAACAGATTGGTTAACAATGCACCAATGGGGTCACATATTTTGATTTGAACATCAATAGCCTGAAGGAACACGTAAGACATAGCGAATATGGCATTTAACCATGAAACTTCCTGCTCATCTCATCCAACTTCAACAAAGCACTACGCAAACACTAAGTATGATTCAAATGTGCTCAAATGTCACAGTAAACAACAAAAAACAGCTATAAAGCTCAACAACTAGACAATGTTGAGTTGTAAGCACATATTGCACAGTAAAAATTAAAAATAATGACGCAAATTGCCCGATCTACTACGGGACAAAAACTGGGTTGTTCATAACATGGCACAAACAATCAAAACTTAAAAAAACACTTGAAAACAGTAACACCACTGTCATTATCTCTCAAACATTATATTTCATTTTTGTATATAACAAAGCAATATATAGATAAATTTCAGTGCATTTTCATCTATAATTAGCTTTTAATTTTAGCAGACATGCTACCGAAGCTGCTTCATTTAAACCGGGCCATAAATGTGCGGCAAGCCACAATTGCCATGATAATTCAGCCTTCTCAAGAAGTAAAGGCCAAGCCCCACCTCTGTCTGAATCAACCAGAGTTTGTAATACAAAAAAAACTTAAAGAAATGACCATTATTTTCAGAAATATGCCAATATAGAGCATTTGTAGTTTTATTCAACCGAATATCTGATAAATGTTCCCTAATTCGTTTTTTAAGTTTCCTTTCAGTCTTGCCCACATAAAAACATGGGCAAGTTGAACATTTGGCACAATGTACTACTTGTTTAGTATTATAGCCAGGTTTACCTTTAATGTATATTGTTTGACAATTGATGGTGACTTGACTTGTAGTTAAAATAAGCTTGCAAAAAGCACAAGCCTCACATTTAGTCATCCAGCCTTTGTTAACAAGAGGCCTAGAATGTTCAAAATATTTTTAAAATTGAAACCTCTTTTAAAAACAATTCTAGGTTTATCTTCTAAGTGATTTCTAAGGCTAGTATCATTCAATAATACACCCCAAATTTTATCACAAATATTTCTAATAGCATTACTATCATCACTGAAGGCTGTCATGAAAGCATTATTGTATCTATTACTCTCCTGTTTAGTAGAAAATTCATTAATTCTATCAGATGTATCCAAAACTAATTCTGAATCATCTAATACGATTAGATCTGAATTTAACCATCTGATATAAACATATTAGCATAATTAGAATTCAGCAAGGGTTTAAAATGGCCATTAATTCTTTTTTATTTTACTTCAACAATGAGTTCAATGATAAAAAAATCAGGTTAACCTTGACTGAAAAACATGGTTCTCAGTAATTCACATTCTTCAACAAAATTAAACCAATCTGCAACCATTTGAGCGGCCTGAACTAACTGTCCTTTTACAATCGCTCACTTTTGAAAGGTTGGGTGATTGCTTTGAAAGTGAAGAAACAAATTAGAGTAGGTGGAATTGCGATTTATCTTAGATACCAATCTATGATTTTTACTATCCTTCCTTAATAAAACATCCAGATAGGCAATCTGCACATTATCAACTGCATGAGTAAAGTAAAGAAAATCAGTAGTGTTGTTAATATAAGATATAAAAGAACTGATTTCATTATTATCTCCAGACCATAATATGCAGGTATCATCTTGGTATCTAAGATATAAATCACAATATGAAAAATAAGATGAATTTAACACATATTTATATTCCTACATAATCATGACAATATTAGCGTATAGGCCACCACATGCAGAACCCATGACAATGCCACCTAGCTGTAAATAAATTTCATTTTCATATAGAATGAAATTAGACTTCAACACTAGATCTAAAAGAAGTTCATATGTGTTAACACTATCTTGTGTTAACCCTTTTTGGGTTAGAAATTTGCTAAATCATTCTACAGCCATGGAATGTGGGATTGTGGTATACAAATCTTTGATGTCAATTATAATGAATGTCCAGTTTTCATTATAGGACAATCTGTTTAAACATTTAGGAAAGTCCCATGAATCTATACAAACAAATTGTTCAGAAAAAACAATATTTTTTAACTCAAAATCTAAAATTTTCCCAATGGGTTGGGTGATAGACCCCCTAGCATACACAATGGGATGCATAGGGGATGATGGATGTCTTTGTGTAATTTTGGAAGGCCAAAAATAGTAGGTGTAAGTGGAAAATCTACTTTTACAAAATTATATTGGTGAATATCAATCAACCCTTCCAGAAACAAATCATTATTTGATTATTATTAGTAGATTATTATATGTAGATTATTTATTTGTTGTAAGGTTATTGGCGATAATATTTTTAACTGATATATGATTGGTTATAATTTATTATATCCTACACATATTGTTAGCTTTTTTTAATTATTAATTCTGAATGGGAAATACAAATTTATAATTGATAGATTTGATTTTAATGTTTTCAATAAGTTTGTGCAGTGATTTTTAGGTATATTAATATTTGTGTGGTTTTAGATGTGGAACGCTGATTTATAACAACAAATGATTTTGGCACATTTTGTTCTTATGGAATAATAAACCACTCACGGCCTTTGAGCTCTTATTCTGGATTTGTATTAAATGCTTGCCTATAAAAGGCTAGTTGTATTATATATTTTCTATTTAGCCAGAATGAATTTATAGTTATATTGATAGATATATGAATCTAAGCCCAATTTTTGTTAATAATGTAGTTTGTTGTTGGGCACACTGTTATTTGAGCAGAATTAGAGATGGGATATCAATTAAACAACATTACACCCAATAGATGTTATACGTGCTCATGATATTTTAGTATAACAAAATATTGTTGGCTTTTGAGATGTCATTTTGACTTTACAAATGTAAGTTCATGTGACAAGGTTAGTGTAACTAATACACTTAATTATATTAGGTATACAAAGGCTTTTAAGGCTAGTTGAATGTTAATTGTTAATGTTAGTATTTTAACCTGAATTTGCATTTTTGTATTCGCTATAACATGAATTATATGTGCAGGTTTCTGCTTCCTGATTATTTAAATTACTATCATTCTGTTGGACAAAACAGTGTACGTGTGTGAAAATAAGTGTTTTTGATTGGATGGATTTCTTTGTAAATGGATTGGATGGGGGATGCTTAATCATAGCCCATGATATTCAATTGTGTTATGAATTTCATTAGGTATTTCAAAGAGCTGTGTGCTGATTTTGATTATTCATTGGTTGGATTTTTTTAAAAGGATGTTCAGTAATGATTTGTTTTATCTGATGAAGTTCCGTTACTTGCAGGATGAAATCCTTTGTGTGTGAATAAAGGGATACATTTTTTTGCAACAGTGTTGTTTTTATTCCTTTTTAAAGGAGATTTCTTGGCATTTTATTATTTCAGCTGTGGAGTTATTCCTGCATGTTCACACTGTTGGTTTATCTGTGGTTTATCGATTTCCTTGCTTTTTACTATTGTGGGTGGCCAGTGCTGTGCAACACTTGCCATGTATGTGTTCTATATTCCATAACATGGACAGTGTATGGGTTGTGCACATGTCCCACACACATGTTCTGTAACATGTGGAAATGTACCTGGGGTGTCTGGGGCATGTTGTCTGGACAGATTGTTTTCATCTAATGTGGCATTCCTGACCTCATGTGGCGAGAACTGGCTATGGAACTGAGGTTGTGCCTGCACCTACATTGACAGCATGATACAGGTATTCACTGGTGTTAATGGCATCTGTCCATACATGGCATGTGCAAACAGTATGGTATTTCCTTTGTGGGTTACATTTGCAGACTTTACATTTGTTGCAGGAGTCCAGTGGGGAACATAGCAAAGGACCACTGTAAGCAATTATTTGCTTATTGTAAGGATGGAACAGGGTGCCATGTCCTCTGTATTCCACTGCAATCACACAGTGGTTACTATCTGTGGGCAATATGCAGTTTACTACCAATATAGTGGTTGTTGCCTAGCCAAGTGTGTTTTTGTATGAGACATGGGTGGAGAGTGTTCTCTGGGTAATACAAGGGTTGCCTATATTGTTCACCAATCCATAATGTCACATGTAGGGATATGGATTGTCTACACCAGCCTCTCTGCTGTTTGACATTTGTTGTCCTTGTAAGGTGGACATTGTGACATATAGTAGGTCCTCAATATAAGAAATTTACAAAAACTGCTCAACAATGAGTCCTGTTATTACACAATCACAGCTACCTCCACACAGGATACTTATGACAAACACACATACTTGACCATACTGACATTCAAACCCCTACCTAGCTGTGTATTGCTACTACAGTGTACTGCTTTTATCGCACACGCCATAGAGCTTATAGGACTAGCCTTACTCCAAAGGTGTATTTCAAGGTGAATGACAATCAGCAAGCTTGCCAAAGTAGGGCAATGGAAAGTATAGTTACTGTGACTGGAGTCAAAAGCATTGATCCCTACACACACAATCTAGCACAACCACACAAAGTTTCAAGGTTGCCATGTCTGGGATTAGAACTCCTCCCTAACTAGTACATCACACTATAGCATTATGCAGCTATAGCACACTCCATGGAGCTTACAGTGTTTTCCCTTCTCTAAAATTGTACTTCAAGGTGAATGACATCAGCAGGGTTGCAAAAGTAGGGCAATGGAAAGGGTAGTGTCTGTGACTGGCCTCAGAAGCATTGATCTCTACACACACAAAGCTTCACTGTTACTATGTCTGTGATTAGAACTCCTACCTAACTAGTACATCACACTATAGCATTACACAGTTATAGCATGCGCCACAGAGCTTACAGGGTTAGCCTTTCTCTAAAGGTGTATTTCAAGGTGAATGACATCAGCAGCGTTGCAAAAGTAGGACAATGGAAAGTGTAGTGACTGTGACTGGCCTCAAAAGCATTGATCCCTACACAAACACACAAAAAGTCTCACAGTTGCCATGTCAGGTGTTAGAATTCCTACCTAACTAGGTACATCACACTATAGCATGCCACAGTTATAGCATCTGCCACTGAGCTTATAACGTAACCCTTCAACAAAGGTGTATTTCAAGGTGAATGACATCAGCAGGCTTGCCAAAGTAGGGCAATGGAAAGGGTATTATCTGTGACTGGCCTCAAAAGCATTGATCTCTACACACACAAAGCTTCACAGTTGCTATTTCTGGGATTAGAACTCCTACCTAACTAGTACATCATGCTATAGCATTACAGAGTTATAGCACATGCCACAGAGCTTACAGGGTTAGTCTTTCCCCAAAGGTGTGTTTCAAAGTGAATGAGAGCAGCAGGCTAGCTAAAGTAGGGCAATGGGGAGTACAATGTGTGTGAATAGGCCATAAACCATTCATCTGGAAGCACACACACAATACTCAGTCACACACAAGTTTACATTTGACAGAACTGTGTATACAACTGCTAGATGAATAATGACTTGTACTGTCATGTTACACAGTTATCACAAGCACCACAGACACTATAGTGCTGAGAGGTACCAGAAACAAATGTCTACAGTGATAGACATTTGCAAATCATGTGGTATTGGCTAATTGGATGTGTGCTGGGTGGGACAGGCCTCATGATGCAAAGCTCTTTGTCACTGTCCGTCACTCTCTTCCCCACATCTATGTATGTGTATATTTGACCTGTTATAGCGTGTTGTCCTTGGATATATTTATGTATTCCTATCCGATGTGTGTGCAAAGCATGACTGGTGTGCAATGTGGTGTGTGCGCACAGACATCTGTGACTGACAGATATGTATAGTCCACTGTTGCTGCCAGGCATGGGCTTCATTTCTGTAAGTGTGGGGCATGCCCAGTATGACCCTTCCGTATTTTGTTGTCAGACATGGGCTTCGTTTTTCTAAGTGTGGGAGCATGCCCAGTATGACCTTCTGTATTGAATGTGGGAATCCATTCCAGGTAGATTGTACTCCAGTGCAGGCATCTGTGTTCTACATCTACAGTTAGCAACCTGTTTCTGCAGGATATCTGTAGATAGAGTGAAAATATGGGGTCACAATGGTCAAAGGATAGTGGCATAATGTAAATAATTGTGTCTGTGCTGCTTCTGCTACATGGTTTTGGTGTTAGCAGAGATATTCAGACATATGTACTGTTTTACACTATGATGTTTTATGTCATCAACTACTGACAGGTATACATATTTGCTTGCGGTAATTTCCTGGGGAATACAAGATGAATAAAGCTGTGTCCAGTATTGTGGTCTGCAGCCTACATAATCTTGCACAATCATGCCATTCTGGAGGGGGAGCTGCAGACACTTGCTGATGGGTCTGTGTAAATGGTCCAGCACCTTGGTACTGTGGTGGCTTAGGATCACGTCATCAACAGTACTGGCCATTGGCCACCAGGACACATCCCTCCGTGCCTACATGCTGACCACTTTCACACAATATACAACACACAACAACCTAACACACACAGCCCTGCATATTGTACATGTGCAACAATCTTTTTCATGGCTTTTCAGTGCTTCTGTGGATCCCTAGTGATATCTGCATTGCTTACTGCACTTATTTCCTTGTTTCACTTGAAAGAAAGTTACTGTTTGTCATTTTTGAATTTAAGTTACCTGTAACACATTGCATTTAAGTTACCTGGCACTTGCTCACTAAAGCAATTATATAAGTAAGCACTAAAAAATTAAAACCACTACACCCTCCCAAACTCCCCTTGAGTACCTTGTTCCCCATTGGCCCTTTTTTCAATTATAAAGGAATTCCCAATACTATTCCAGCATGTCCAAAGGTCAGTTGTCAATCTCCTCTCCGTTCCAGCTGGTGAATCTGGGAATCTTGAGGCAATGTTACAACTGCCTCATGTACACAGACTACCCTCTCCTCCTCCCAAAAAAATCCAACACATGTGAGAGATGCAACCATATAGCCAAACTGTTGGCTAAGTTGTCTCAACTCAGTACTGGCATAACCAGTCAGGAGGAGAAGGAAACCACACTCACTACAATTCCAGTCTCACATAGACCTACCACGACAGCAAACCAAACACATAAACACACAAAAACATACTCGGAGGCTCTAAATAAAAATCTGCCTAAGCAGCAGAGACCTCCAAAGCAGACACCCAAGCAACCGCTACCCCAAAACAAAACATGTGCAACACATAGCTCACAAAGCCATTGTGCCGAACAGTCACAGCCCTTAAGGCTAAACAACACACCTGATACACTTGTAATAGGTGACTCTATCATCAGGCACACTGATGTACCGCTCATCAGGCTGAACAAGGAGAAGGTCACGGTGAGCTGCCTGTCGGGCGCTAGGATCCGCCACATAACACAAGCACTCAGGTCACTCCAAGGCAAGTACAAATATGACTCAGTCATTGTCCATGCTGGTGTGAATGACCTGAGATGTACCTCCCTGGACTACATGAAAAGAGACATAGAGGAGCTCTCTGAGCATGTAGCCCAGGCCGGAATTACCCTGACCATGAGTAGCATCTTACCCTCACCAAGAATGATGCCACAACATGAAGACAAGATGATCAATTTCAACAATTGGCTTAAGTATTGGTGTCATTCAAAAGGGATCCAATGCCTGTCAGCCTGGGATGACATGCTCGACAAGCCATGATGCTTCGCTAGGGATGGCTTGCACCTGTCACCCCTGGGCTTTCGGATATTGGCAAAGGATCTTGCTACCCCCATAGTGCCTTTTTTAGGCAAGGCTCAAAAGACAAACCCACCTCCATAGGTATCACAAGGGATAAGAAACTAAGAGTAATGCTACTCAACGCCAGAAGTCTAAACCTCAAGATGCATGCACTCGAAACTCTCCTTAGCATGGAGAACATTGATATCTGTGCAGTAACAGAAACCTGGTTCAAGGCTCCCGAGAGCACCACAGCACTACCAGGTTATACCTCATACCATGCTTTTCACCCCAAAACTTGGACCGAACCACAAAAGGAGGGGGAGTATCAATATTCACAAAGATACCCACACCTCCAGGTTGGTGGCACAGCACAAAGCATCAGAGACTATCCATGTGCAACTAACAGTGGGTAAAACTGCCTTCCAGTTTATAGCCTGCTACAGACCACCCTCCCAAACCCAGGAACCCCACTCGGCCTTCCTGAGAACACTGGAAAATATGAAGGTCTCTCCAAACACCATTATATTGGGCGACTTCAACTACCCAAACATAGACTGGAAGCATTACTCTAGCTCCAACACCCTAGTCCAAAGGTTCCTAGAATTTATAAACTCAAATGCTATAGAACAACTTGTTACCACTCCCACAAGAGGGGAAAACATACTGGACCTGATCATCACCGACATGGGGACTCTATGCTCCAGACCAGAAGTGTATCCCTCACTGGTAAGATCAGACCATAAACTAATCTCACTGGATATTCACATCCCGACCCCACCCCCTGCCCAGAAAACCACAGTGAAAAACTTCTCTAAAGCAAATTTCACACTCCTCAAAACCGAGGTGGAATCCTTCAAAGCCCCCGGGCCTGTGGAAAATATGGCCCAGACTGCAGAATCCTTTATAAACACATTGTATGAACACCTTCAGGAATGCATGGATCATGCAATCCCAAATAAAACCAAGACCCAATCGTCCTAAGGCAGATATCCTGTCTGGTGGACCCTAGCCATAAACAAACTATACAATAGAAGGAGGAAACTACTACATGATAGAGCAAAATCCCAAAAAGAGAAGGCATCTCTGATCAGTATTAGCAAAAAACTACGGGCACTCATAAAACCATCTAAGGCCAGCTTCGAGAGAAAAATTGCACAGGACACTAAGGATAATCACAAGGCTTTCTTTAGTTATGTTAGGAACCTCGGTGGGAATTCCCAGATATGCTCAGAATTAGTCCAAAATGACAAAAAATACACCAAACCCACAGACATTGCCAACATCCTAGCTGACAGGTTCAGCGCAACCCCCCCCCCCTCACCACCAAAAGGGCAAATATCTATCCCAGCAGAGTGCTGCCCCCCTGACATCTCAGATGCTCAGGTAAGAGCCGCCCTCTCCAAACAAAAAACACAGCATCAATGGGACCAGACAGTGTCCCGGGCTGCGTCCTACATGAACTCCAAGAAGAGCTAAACCCAAACATAAAACTACTGTTCAGTCTCAGCCTTACTACAGGATATGTACCCAAAGAGTGGCGTATAGCAACAGTGGTCCCTCCCCACAAAGTTGGTGCCCCAACGGATCTTGGAAACTATCGTCCCATAAGCCTGACTAGCTTGGTCTGCAAAGCTATGGAAAGGATCATCATGGACCTCATAAATAAAGATATTGGGGACCTACAGACACTGGATCCTACCGAGTTCGGCTTTGTTAAGGGCAGATCCTGCCTCTTAAATCTTGTCGATTTCTTTGAAACAGTCACCAAAGCCATTGACGAGGGGAAGGTGGTCCACACAGCCTACCTGGATCTCGCAAAAGCCTTCGATACAATACCCCACTCGGGCATTATAGATAAGCTCACCAGCTTAAATATAAACCCCTATGTCACTAGATGGGTTGCAAACTGGCTCAAGGACAGAACCCACATGGTTAGAATTGCTGGAGCCATGTCAGACTCCAAACCAGTTACAAGTGGCGTCCCACAAGGCTCAGTCCTGGGACCTCTCTTGTTCAGTATTTATTTCTCGGAGGTACAGGCCAACACGGAAGGACTGTGGCTGACCAAGTTCGCAGATGACTGCAAACTGGGCACCATAATCGACTCTCCAGCTGACACAAGCATCCTCCAAAAGGGCCTCATAGAAACAGACAACTGGTGCCAGAGCCATGGCCTCAAGCTAAATGCCAAAAGTGTATAGTCATCCCTTTGGCAAAAACAGTGCCCACAAATTACCACATAGGTGGTAATCCATTAAGTACAGAAGAAGTAATTAGGGACCTGGGGACCCAAGTTGATAGCAATCTCTCATTTGACAACCACATGGCCAAAGTGGTTAGAAAAACATTTTATATAGCCCACCTAATCATGAAGGGATTCACATCTAGATCAGGGGAGGTCATCGTGCCTCTTTACTCATCCCTCATCAGGCCCATAATTGAGTACAATGCCCCTTTTGGGATGTACCTTACCAGACACCTGCAGCAACTGGAAAGATTCCAAAAGTACCTCACCAAGAGGATCAAAGTGTTCAAACAGATGCCATATGCTGCCTGGTTAAAGAAACTCCAGCTCTACTCAGTGGCATACAGCCTGCTCAGAGGCGATCTGTGCCTTACGTATAAAGCCATGTCCAACCCAGAATTAATGGACATGCTGCACCTCAGAAAATCCAAATCCCATTGAGCTACACACTCGAGAGACTTGAACCTCAGCACTGAAATAAATAGGGCATGCTGGAGGGACAGATTCATAACCCATAGGCTCCCTTCACTCTGGAATAAAATCCCAGTCCAGGTTAGGCAGAGTCCCTCATTGACTCTATTCAAGAGGAATCTTGATGAGTGGATGGGAGATCGTAGGTTTACCCCGGGTATCACTTCTGTATCACTGTTAGACAGAGGCACAGTATACTAACCTCGAAAAAGGGCATAGCAAAATTAATTTAAAAAGGGTGGCAAAAGCCAAACACACTCTGGCTAGGCTTATAAATGCCCTAGGGCAGATAGCCTAGTATGAACCTATGAACCTATGAACCTATCTATCCTGCTACTTTGGCCAGCTCAGGTAATCTGTGCTCCACTGTTATTACACACACGCGTATGGTTACTACATTTTTACATAGGATTGTGGGGGGGAGGGCACACCTGACAACTGTAAACATTTGCTATGACTGTTCTGGTATTTCAGGTAATCTGTTGGCTTCCATTTCATTCTGTATTCTGACCTATCATGAAGACTAGAGTCATATCAGTGTAGTACAGTTCTTAGGTTTTATTGACCTACATTTCAGTTTCAGACTTCTTACCCTTCAGAACTAACATCCCACTGCCTGACCTGTTGTAATTTGTCTGTCTGTGTAAGTCTGGAGGGGGCTCTTCATCATTGTCATCACCTGGAGGCCTTATCACAGCCTTTCTTTGTGTTTGTCTACACATTTTCTGTTGGCTGAGACTGTTGTTGGGTATGTGAGCCTCACTGACATGCATGTGTGTGCCCTATGGACACATATTTGGCCCACCACATGACCTGCAGTGGGTTTTGTCACCTTGCCTTGTACTGCCTATTATGTTGACACCAGTATTTGTTATGGACTTCATGCTGCCAATATAGGTGTCCACTATTTTCTTCCATCCCATTCAGCCACCCAATTCCCTTGCATGCTTACATCCATACAATCAATATTAGTAGCAAAACATACTACTCTATTCAGCAATTGATAGTGAGAGTGACTTACCTTGGGACTGTGCCAGTATTGTTGATTATGCTGGAAGGTTGACTATGTCAGATGCACATCATGCACTCCCTATACATGGTTAAGCACAGGTAGTGTCATGTTTGGCATCCCTTTTACTGTATGTGCAAGTCAGAGAGAGGTGTCATTCCCTAGGTTCCTGCCATGTCAGTGTATATGCTATGCGTTGCCTCTTTTACAAGGCCTGGGCATACTGGGAATGCCTACTTCTGCCTATAGGGGCAGTCACAGGTTGTTTCTCCTCCAAGTCACTCTGTGCCTGTTCTGGCCTTGGGAATGGTGGGGGGGGGGGGGCTGTGTGGCCATGCCCCATGCTGTTCCTGCTGCAGCTGTTCTGCACTGCAGGATCATATTGTGTAGCATGGCACATACAATAACAATTTGGGTTCATGTAGCTGGTGACTACTGCAAGGCTCCACCGGATATGTCCAGGCACTGGAACTGTGACTTGAGCATCCCACACATGCTCTATTATGATTGTAGTCTGTGTGTGTGCCTCATTATGGAGTTCTTGTTCAGGTGTGTGTACATTTCTGATGGGTGTCATCAGCCATGGCTCCAATGCATAACCAGCATCCCCCACTAGGTGGCTATATGGGATGTCCCCATTGGCAAATCTCTGATACAGCTGCATCATATGCCAGATGTTAGAGTCATGACAGCTTCCAGGGCTGCCAGCACACACATTCATTATAATGCCCTGAACATTGCACATGACCTGTCAGTTGATGGAGGGAAAGCCCTTGTGGTTTATGTAGTTTCTACCCCGCTCACCAGGTGGTGCTTTGATGTGCATGTGCATGCAGTCTATAGCACCCACTACCTCAGGGTATTCTGCTACTTGGTGGAAGAGATGCATATAGCTGGTCAATGCCTCACGGGTGTTGAGGAAATATATGTGCTCACCAGCTTGTGCTGACATGGTATCCAGGAACTGGTGGAGTAACCTGGATGCTGATGTCTGTGAGATCCCCATGATATCCACAGTTGGCCTTTGGAAGGTACCTGTGGCTAGTATTCTTAAGCCTACACATACCTTGATATCCACTGGGATGGGTTACCCTCTGTTGGTTATGTGCATGAGGCGTGGCTGGCACAGCTCAACAATTTGCTGTAGGAGGTCCCTGTCCACCCTATAGCGCTCCACTATCTCCAGCTCATGTAGCCCCTGGTAGGTTACCCTGGGTCTGTACACTCTTCTCCTTCTCCTCACTGTGGGTTGGTCATCAGCACTGTCATCCTCACCACCCTCAACCACTTCCACATGTTGATTTATGATAGCAAAAGCAGCCCCTATCATTTTGTTGCTTTTGTTAGGTAAAATTTCACCGTTTGTGTACACCGGTGGTGTAGAGTTTGTGGGAAACAAAAACAGAAGAAAAGATGTTTGTATAGTTTATAGTAGTGTGCTGGGCTGGGCTGAGCTGCTGCCTGTGTAATTGGCTGGTTCTGATCATTTCACCTGCCAGCTAGGCTAGTTTTCCTTGATTACCTTCCTACTGCTATTTACCCTTCCCATTTTCTTTTTGTTTAAGCCCTGAGACACACCACGCAAACCCAGCGCTCAGATGTGAATGGAGCTGCTATTTCCTGTCCCCCCCCCCCTTAAAACCTGGTGCCTGGTGTGCACACCCATTTAGGCAATGTAAATACTGCTAGGCAGCTTCAGACACACACCCTTCCTTAGCTGTGGTTAGCTAAGGGCAAACACGGGCCACAGAGCTCCAGGAAGTTTACAGCATGCATGACATACCACCTTATGAAGTCATCTAGTTCTTAGTTTTACACTGTGGTCTTAAAGCACCTACATGGTTGGGTGCAAGCTAGCACTGAGGTGAAATCTGTGATTCAGTATTATTGCCCTCATTTGCATAGGATTGACTGCTAATGCATGGTTACAAATCCGATACGTAGCCTTCACCTTTAGCAACCACTATTCCATGGTCTTGTTGTGTTATGCATGCCATTGACTATTATGGCAGAATTATGATTTTGGTTTAAAAGCTTATTTCCAGCTTTTTTTTTTTTATTTTCGGGCCGATCCCGTTTGCACACCATTGCCCTGCACTTAAATGGCCAAAATCAGCCAACAAAAAACAAAGTTAATTTTTATAATTTTGAAATTATTTTTCATGCATTTGGTCAGATATTTGGCCTTTGGGATGCCTAAACCTTCTAATAAATGTGTTTTTATAAACTGACATGCCTCCATTTTGTAGTTTGCAGAAATGTATTCAGCTACTGGCTGAATACATTTCTGCAATCTACACTATTCCTGCATGGATGTCTGCCTGCTTCCTGGTTCACTAACTCATCTCATTTGCATGGTTTTCACCAGCAAATGAGGTAATTAGCATACAGGGGCTGTGTCCATGCAGGAATAGTGCAAGAGCACTCCTGCATGTCCCGGGAGCTTATCCCTGGATCGCAGAGTAGCCATATTGCCTGCAGCAACTCTTGCACTATTCCTATACGCTGTGCAGAGCTTACTGAATCCTGGAGAATATTTGTACAGTACAACAACCATGATCACGATTAAAAAAACTGTAACAGTGTAATATTAGTCGCAAGAGATGCTTTCACTCAGATGTACACTATAATTTCTCTGAACAAGAGCATTTATATTTAACTATAAATGTGTGACCAGTTAACTCTGCATATCTAATATAAGCAGTGAAATATGCTATAATGAGTGCTAGGTATATTTGGTTTTGAAGTTGTGCCTAAATTTAACAGCCTGCATATCATTACTGGAACCTGTGTCTAACAGAGCTGTTTTCAAACTAGCTGGAAATATACAGAGCTAAGTATATATTTTTTGGTTCTTCAGAATTGTGTACTGTAAATTGTTGCTGGACTAATTTTATTCAGAGTTGTGCACTGTTATTTTTGATTCACTGTATAGTTTTTCAGATCTCTGCTGAAAGTGTATTGTCCCACTCACCCTCCCTATCTCTGGTTTGTTGTTTAAATTTGGGGGCTTTTGCAGTTGCCCGCCCCACTGTAGATTTGATCTGGGACACCCCCCCCCCCAGTCCCATCTCTTTACATCATTCTGCCTAATACACTCCTTCTGCATTTGTTTTTAGTCATTTTTAATTTAATTGCATTTTTGTAAACTGCGTTTGGTCTAATATTGCTACATACTCAAGTGTGCTAGCTTGCACTGCATTTGAATTGTTTTTATTGCTGTTTTAGCTACTTTTCTGTAAAAAAAAAAAAAAAAAAAAAAATAACTGTAAGCCTGTTTCCTACCTTTCCTGTAACTAGTGTAGTCCAGATACAGATTTGCTGTATCCAGGACTGTATATAAGCTTCTGAGCTCCCCCAAGCCTTTCTGTGTTGGAGGGAAGCCTTCTAGCTTGTCAGTGGGAGTGTTAAGTACTAGATGACCTGTCTAGGTTTTGGTCCACAAATTGTAGTTATTGGCCATCTGGGCAAGCTTTTCCATCTCTCTCAACTTTCTGATTTGAAAGCCTGCATTTGCACTTGTTTCATTCATGTAACTAGTCTAGTACAGATAAAGATTCTTAGTTTTAGCACTTGAATTTGCTTATTCATGCTCAGCACTTGTTCAGAACTTCTTGTAAGCACTAAATAAGCTACAAATTACTACAGCACTAAACCTTCCTCATTACCTAGAGGAAAACAGTTTTTGTACTTACTTTCCTCACTTGCTTAGAGAAAAACAGCTCATGCACTCACTTTCCTCATTTATTCAGAGGAAAATAGTTTTTATTCAGGCATGTCCAAGGGTCAGCTCCCAGTGTTCCCTCCTGTCTGGCTGATGAATCTGGGCATCTTGGGGCAATGTAGAAATTGCCTCATGTACACAGACAACCCTCTCCTCCTACCACCCAACACTACAACCTGTGAGAGATGTACTTATCTAGCCAAACTGGAGGTAAAGCTCTCTCTAACCAAGACCGAACTTGACATTCAAGAGGAGAAGGTAAACACTTGCACCACACCACACTTATCACATAGTCTCACTAAATCTACACCACCAAAATCCACACATAGAAACACAAAAACATTCGCGGAGGATCTCAATAATAATCTGCCCAAGCAACGGAGTCCTCCAAAGCAGAAACACAAGCAACTTCCACCCCCCCCAATACAACCCAAATGACACATAGCCCACAGACTCAGTGTGCCACTCAGCCAAAGCCAATAAGGCAAAATAGGTGACTCTATAGTCAGGCACACTGATGTCCCACTCACCAGGCTAAACAAGGAGAAGGTTAATGTTAGCTGCCTGTCGGGTGCCAGGATCTGCCACATAACCCACGCACTCAGGTCACTCCACAAAAAGTACAAATATGACTCTGTCATTGTCCATGTTGGTGTGAACAATCTAAGACGTACCTCCCTGGACTACATGAAAAGAGACATGGAAGAGCTCTCCAATCTTGTAGCCCAGGCAGGTATGACCCTAGCCCTGAGTAGCATTTGGCCATCACCCAGAATTATACCGCAGTACAAGGACAAAATGATTGACTTCAACAATTGTCTAAGCTTCTGGTGTCATTCTAAGGGTATCCAGTATCTATCTGCTTGGGATGACATGGTCAACAGACCACAATGCTTTGCCAGAGATGGCCTGCACCTGTCGACCCTGGGATTCCGGATACTGGCTAAGGCTCTTGCCGCCCCTATAGTGCATTTTTTAGGCAAGGTTCAAATGACAAATTCACCACTGTAACAGGAGCAGGCAAGTAAAAACTGAGGGTAATGCTACTCACTGCTAGAAGTCTAAATCTCAAAATGCACTCACTCAAGGCACTCCTTAAAATGGAGAACATCGATATCTGTGCAGTGACTGAGACCTGGTTCAAGGCTCCAGAGAGCACCCTTGCACTACCAGGCTATAAGGCATACCACACTTTTCGGCCATGTAACCTGGACCAGAACACCAAAGGTGGAGGTGTGTCCATATTCATTAAGGATATCCACACCTCCAGGCTAGTTGCTCAGCATAATGCATCTGAGGTTATGCAAGTGAAACTAACTCTGGGCAAAACTGCAATCCAAATTGTAGCTTGCTACAAATCACCCTCCGTGCCCCAAGATTCCCACTCCTCTTTTCTGGATGTACTGGAAAATATTAGGGTTCAACCAAACACCCTAATAATGGGTGAATTCAACTACCACACCATTAACTGGGAAAACTACTTGTGTACCAACTCCTTCACACAACGCTTTCTGGAATTCATAAACTCCAGTGCACTGGTTCAACTTAACAACACACCCACCAGGGGCAACAATATCATAGACCTAGTCATTACCTCCATGAGTGACCAGTGTTCCACACCTGAAGTCAACTCCTTGTTGCTCCGATCCGACCATAAGATAATCACCCTTGATATCCACATCCCACCCCCACCCCCATTAAGGAAACCACGGTAAAACATTTCTCCAAAGCCAACTTCATGCTTCTTAAGACAGAAGTGGTAAACTTCATGACACCCATGCAGATGGACAATACAGTTACGACTGCTGAATCATACACAAATGCACTCTATAAGCACTTAAATGAGTGCATGGGTCGTGCTATCCCAAACAGAACCAATATGCTATCCTCCAAAAAAAGGAAGCCAATCTGGTGGTCCCCTGCCATAAACAAACTGTACAACAGAAGGAAGAAATTGTTGCAAAAGAGAGTAAAATCCAATGAGTGGAGGAGTTCCCTGGTCAGCCTCAGTAAGAAGCTGAGATCCCTTATAAGATCCTCCAAAGCTAGCTATAAAAACAAAATCACCACTGATTCTAAGGACAACCACAAAGCATTCTATAGCTATGTCAAGAATCTCAATGGCAACACTCAGATCTGCTCTGAGTTACAGCACAACAGCACAAAAATTATGGAACCAACTGATATCACCATCATCCTGGCAGATAGATTAAGTGCTAACTTTACCCCCCTCACCCCCTAAAGGGCCCATATCTATACAGGAAGAATGCATAGTCCCTGTAATCACAACTATGCAGGTAAAAGCTGCAATCTCTAAAGCCAAAAACACAGCATCCATGGGACTGGACAACATCCCAGGCTGCATTTTACATGAACTTCAAAAAGAACTGGCTCCCCACCTAAGCACCACGTTCAATCATAGCCTCCCATCAGGCTTTTTGCCAACTGAATGGCGTACAGCAACAGCTATCCCACTCCACAAAGGGGGAGCCACCACTGATCCCGGGAACTATCACCCTATTAGCCTGATGAGCTTGGTCTGCAAGGCCATGGAACGTATCATCATGGAACTCATAAAAAAAGACATTGGTAACCTCCAAACTCTGGATCCCACCCAGTTCAGATTTGTGAAAGGCAGATCATGCCTCCTGAACCTGACTGACTTCTTTGAGGCAGTCACCAAAGCCGTAGATAAGGGTAAGGTGGTTCACACAGCCTATCTTGACCTCGCCAAGGCTTTCGACCCCATCCCCACATTCTGGAATTATAGCTAAACTCACTAAACTAGGTATAATCCCTACGTCACAAGATGGGTTGCCAACTGGCTCAATGACAGAACCCACACTGTAAAAGTTGCATACTCCATATCTGACCTCAAACCAGTGACAAGTGAAGTACCACAGGGTTCAGTCCTGGGACCTCTCCTGTTTGGTATCTACTTCTCTGAAGTACAAGCTAACACAGAAGGCCTCTGGCTAACGAAGTTAGCAGATGATTGCAAACTAGGAACCATAGCTGAGTCCCCAGATGATGTGGAAATCCTACATAAGGGCCTCGCTGAGACAGATGCCTGATGTCAGAGCTCAAGCTCAATGCCAAAAAGTGCAGTGTCATCCCCTTTGGTAAAAACTCTGTACCCATGAACTACTACATAGACAGCAGTCTACTTAACACCGAATGTGTGATAAGAGACTTTGGGACCCAGGTAGACAGTAGTCTGTCCTTTGATAGTCACATCACCACAGTAGTCAGGAAGTCCTTCTATGTGGCACACCTCATCATAAAAGGGTTCTCATCCAGGAAAAAAGAGGTAATTGTTCCCCTCTACTCGACACTCATTAGACCCATTATAGAGTACAATGGCCCTTTTAGAATGTACCTCACAAGACATCTGTAGCAGCTGGAAAGGCCACAGACGTACCTCACAAAGAGGATTACTGGCCTCAAACAGATGCCCTACACTGACCGTCTCAAAAAACTCCAGCTCTACTCCATAGCATATCGCCTACTCCGAGGTGATCTCTGCCTAACATATAAAGCTATGTCAAACTCAGAGCTGTTGGACATGCTACACCTAAAGAAATCCCAATCCCTCTGAGCTTCACGGTCTAGGGACCTAAACTTTGCCACCACAATAAACAGGACATGCTGGAGGGATAGATTCCTGTCCCACAGACTTCTCATACTCTGGAACAGGCTACCCATCTATGTCAAGCAAAATTCTTCATTTGCACTCTTCAAGAAAAATCTTGATGAGTGGATGGGAAATAAGAAATACACCCCGGGGATCACTTCTGTGTCTCTGCTTGACAGTGGCACAGGAAAATAACTTTCTTAGGTGGCGTATGCCAGGGAACCTTGTTGGCTAGGCTTACGTAGGCCCTCGGGCCGATAGCCTAGTACCTACCTATGAACCTATAAACTGAAGGGTAAAAAACACTTTGGAAACTTTTTGTATTACAGCAACATACAATAATTGTGTAAATAGTTAGCCTTATAATAATAAATTGATAATAATATTGCTTCTGATAAAAGTAATATGGTAGTCATATTATGTAAAAACTTTGTAATGATATGGCAATACATAATACATCAACAATGTGGTACACCCCCTCAAATACTATATCGATACTTATATCCTTTAGTTTCAGATAAAATGGTACTCTAAGCAATAAGCAGAATTAGATCCAACTAGGTAGCAGGACCTGACAGATTAAATAGCATCTTTATAATAAATAATAAATCCTGGATAATACGCTGAGAGGTGACCATGATACATTTAAGCACAATTCTTTTGCCACTAAAACAAAAATGGTCGGCTAATCCATAATGAAAAAGTACTACAGGCGAAATAACTTTGTTTAAAATAAAAAAATTATGTTTAATACAGCATGCTACAGGTAAGCGCTTTCACATAATCTTCATCAGATCATTAAAATTCAAAAGCACATTCAATTAGAGCTTTTTATACAAAGCAATCACATGTTGTACTAGCTAATTGAACTCAAGTAAATATTTAAAGTTATATCCTAGCTTCAGCCATTGCTCTGTACTTCATATAGATTAAAATGGGCTACATCCTGATAAAACGTGCTGATAACATTAACAGATTCTAATATTGAATGGCGATCTGCAATGCACGCCATCGTAAAAGAATCAAATAAAAAATGAAAAATATATAATACAGCCATACAATTATCTTAATCTTATAACATAAAAACACAAACCCAATGAAATATAGGTCTTTGGTCGCCACTATCCACTCATTTCAATCAGCATCAAGCATCCACTAACAACAAAAACTTAGTGTTTGATGCTTGCTTATAGGGAACAACTGTGGCCACCAACCATCGCTTCAACCATCACAGCTTACCCAGTGTATGACTATATATGTATGTACAAAAAATGTACTTTAGTAAAATACTAAATTAGTAAGAATAAATGTTATTAAAAACAACCATTCCATACAAAGCTCTCCAACAATATGGCGAGATAGCCTCAACCTAAACGGCACTGAACTGTATAGGTGCTTGGCACTAGATCGCTACAGAAGCATCTCTACATGCCCCCATACACCAATGTATAAAAAACTTTAACTTCTAAATGAAATTCTGACAACTTTAGATACATAACATTAAAAGATAACACATGGCTGCACATTTATGGATATAACATGCAGATTTTAAATAAATAACATGACTATATCAAAATGATACAATGTAATAAAAAGTTACAATCCCTATGTACAACAATATATCATCATGTCCTGCTAATAATCGCTATAAAGCCATACCATCTTGGCAACTAATAAGTGTTCTAATTGCTAAACCAGAATGCATAGACTCAACGACAATGGCCAGACCACAATACAAATATATGTGAATACCTGTAATACCTTTTTTTTTTTTTTTTTTTTTTTTTCTGTGTATTATTATAAATGAAAATATATATAACCTACCTGTTAATATAAATGAAGACTGTCAATGTGTGGCTTTTTCCCCCCCGGCCTCCCGCTGAAAATGGATGTATCCAGAGGACTACTATCGGTCAACAAATGTAAAATAAAATAAAATAAAATAAATAAAATAAAATAAATAAATATCCACATAGTTAAAAAATCATATAACTATTTAACAATAAGACGTTTGGCTTTTAATATCAGTTTAATGGAGGTTCATTCATTTAACCCTCTTCTCTTGTCCGCTCTTAGCCTCATAATCCAGTTTATCTCTTTCTGGATTAAACTTAAACTGGATTATGAGTCTAAGAGCGGACAAGGGTAGAGGGATAAATGAACGCGTCTCCATTAAACTGTTATTAAAAGCCAGACGTCTTATTGTTAGATAGTTATATGATTTTTCAACTATGTGGATATTACAGTTATTCACATATATTTGTATTGTGGTCTGGCCATTGACGTTGAGTCTATGCATTCTGGTTTAGCAATTAGAACGCTTATTAGTTGCCAAGATGGTATGGCTTTATAGCGATTATTAGCAGGACATGATGATATGTTGTTGTACATAGGGATTGCAACTTTTTATTACATTGTATCATTTTGATATAGTCATATTATTTATTTAAAATCTGCATGTTATATCCATAAATGTACAGTCATGCATTATATTTTAATGTTATGTATCTAAAGTTGTCAGAAGAGATGCTTCTATAGCAATCTAGTGCCAAGCACCTATACAGTTCAGTGCCGTTTAGGTTGAGGCTATCTCGCCATATTGCTGTAGTGCTTTGTATGGAATGGTTGTTTTTAATAACATTTATTCTTACTAATTTAGTATTTTACTAAAGTACATTTTTTGTACATACATATATAGTCATACACTGGGTAAGCTGTGATGGTTGAAGCGATGGTTGGTGGCCACAGTAGTTCCCTATAAGCAAGCATCAAACACTAAGTTTTTGTTGTTAGTGGATGCTTGATGCTGATTGAAATGAGTGGATAGTGGCGACCAAAGACCTATATTTCATTGGGTTTGTGTTTTTATGTTATAAGATTAAGATAATTGTATGGCTGTATTATATATTTTTCATTTTTTATTTGATTCTTTTACGATGGCGTGCATTGCAGATCGCCATTCAATATTATAATATATTAATGTTATCAGCACATTTTATCAGGATGTTGCCCATTTTAATCTATATGAAGTACAGAGCAATGACTGAAGCTGGGATATAACTTTAAATATTTAATTGCGTTCAATTAGCTAGGACAACATGTGATTGCTTTGTATAAAAAGCTCTAATTGAATGTGCTTTTGAATTTTAACGGTCGGATATAGCTTATGTAAAAGCACTTACCTGTAGCATGCTGTATTAAACATAATTTTTTTATTTTAAACGAAGTTATTTCACCTGTAGTACTTTTTCATTATGGATTAGCTGACCATTATTGTTTTAGTGGCAAAAGAATTGTGCTTAAACGTATCGTGGTCACCTCTCAGCGTATTATCCAGGATTTATTATTTATTCTTATTTGCCAGCCGAGAGGTGTTTGCTCTGTCGGGAGTTTCCATTCATCTTTAGCATCTTAATAATCATGATTAAAAGGGTTTACATACGTTTGTGCGAACAACATTCTGTCAGCTGCAATGTGCTGAACATCAGAATGTCGAGCGCACAGACATTTGTGAACCAGATAGTCGACTACACTTATACGAATGCACTACTGCATTTGCATAAGTGTAAGTTGACTATCTGAATGGAGATCGCAGTACAGTGGGGAGTGGAAATTCATCCATATCTCCACTGTAGTGTGATCTCAGAGTTAGAATATATAAGTGGGGGGTGCAGGGGGCTTGCCCCCCTGCAAAAATATGATTTGTCATATAGGAGTCTGATTTACATCCGCTCCTATACGGCTATTTTGTAGTGGTTATGAAAACAATGTTGAGTCAAATGTGTCGAGCATTTGGTTCAATATTGTCACCGTTTGTTGTTTTCCATTTCAGTATTACTATTCGTTTTTCTGAACGGAAAATGTTTTTCCATTCGAAGAAACAATAGTAAACCAATTAAAAGATCTATCTGTGCACATCTTACCTATTTATGCCACAAATATCAAATTGCTATATTCCCTGTTTGTGAATGGAAATGATTGCAGATCCAAAACATCGTTGATAACTACAGGCCCATTACCTTTACTTCCAAAGTAGGGAAGAGACTCCAGAGGGTATTATGAGCAACACTGCCTTCAAATTTACATTTAGCCTGTGACTTAAACATGGTAGCACAATGGGTAGGTTCTGTGAAACCAGCCTAGCAAATTGTTATAACAGTATCATTAAGACAGTGGATGGGGAAATGCTAGTACATGTTATATAGTTTACATATTTATTTTATTATCATGTATTTAAAATTATTTATTTAATTTAGTTTATATATTTATTATGCTCTTTAAAGTACTTGATAGTGTTCCACACTGGCATGATCATGGCCCTTGTTTTCAATTAAGGAATTCCCAATATTATTCTAGCATGTCCAAAGGTCAGTTGTCAATCTTCTCTCCGGTCCAGCTGGTGAATCTGGGAATCTTGAGGCAATGTTATAACTGCCTCATGTACACAGACAACCCTCTCCTCCTCCCACATAACACAAATACTTGCGAGAGATGCAACTATTTAGCCAAACTGGAGGCTGAGCTCTCTCAACTCAGGACTGGCAAGACCAGACAGGAGGAGAAGGCAACTACACACACCACAAAACCAGCCTCACATAATGCTACCACTCCACTGAATCAAACACATAAACACACAAAGACATACTCGGAGGCTCTAAGTAAAAATTTACCTAAACAGCAGAGGTCTCCAAAACAGACACCCAAACAACTTCTACCTCAAGACACCCCACAAGCAACACATAAACCACAAAAGCAGTGTGCAAAGCAGTCACAGCCCTTAAGGCCAAATACAACACCAAACATACTTGTCATAGGTGACTCCATAGTCAGACACACTGATGTCCCACTCACCAGGCTGAACAAGGAGAGGGTCACAGTAAGCTGCCTATCGGGCGCTAGAATCCGCCACATAACACAAGCACTCGGGTCACTCCACGGCAAGTACAAATATGACACAGTCATTGTCCATGCTGGTGTGAACGACCTGAGACGTACCTCCCTGGACTACATGAAAAGAGACATAGAGGAGCTCTCTGATTATGTAGCCCAGGCAGGTATGACCCTAACCCTGAGCAGTATCCTTCCTTCACCAAGAATGATGCCACAATATAGAGACAAGATGATCAGCTTTAACAATTGGCTTAATGTCTGGTGTCATTCAAAGGGGATCCAGTGTCTGTCTGCCTGGGATGACATGCTTGACAAGCCACGCTGCTCGCAAGGGACGGCTTGCACCTGTCACCCCTGGGATTCCGGATATTGGCTAAGGCTCTTGCCACCCCATAGTGCCTTTTTAGGCAAGGCTCAAATTCTAAACCTACCACCCTAGAAAACAAAAATGGGAAGAAACTGAGGGTAATGCTGCTCAATGCCAGAAGTCTAAATCTCAAAATGCACGACTCGAGGCCCTTCTCAGTATGGAGAACATCGATGTCTGTGCTGTAACTGAAACCTGGTTCAAGGCTCCTGAGAGCACCCGCACTATTAGGTTTTACCTCATATCATGCGTTCCGCCCCAAAACCCGGACCACACCACAAAAGGAGGGGTGTATCCATATTCATAAAGGATACCCACACCTCCAGGTTGGTGGCAACGCACTAAGCTCGGAAACCATCCAGGTGCAACTAACCATAGGCAAAACTGCTCTACAAATTGTAGCATGCTACAGGCCACCCTCTCAAACTCAGGAACCCCACACAGCCTTCCTGAAGACACTGGAGGGTATAAATGTATCTCCAAACACCATCATATTGGGTGACTTCAACTACCCGAATATAGACTGGGAACATTACTCAAGCCCTAACTTTCTAGCCCAACGGTTCCTGGAGTTCATAAATTCAAATGCCATGGAACAGCTAGTCACTGTTCCCACGAGAGGAGAAAATATACTAGATCTCATTGTCACAAACATGGGGACAAAATGCTCCACACCGAAGTATATCCCTCATTGGTGAGATCTGATCATAAACTAATCTCACTGGAAATCCACATCCCGCCCACCCCAAACAAAATAAGACCATAGTGAAGAACTTCTCTAAAGCAAACTTCACACTACTCAAGACTGGTGTGGTATCCTTCAAGGCCCCTGAGCCAGTGGAAACCACAACCCAAGCTGCGGAAGCCCTTACAAATGCCTTCTATGAACACCTCCAGGACTGCATGGATCAGGCAATCCCAAATAAAACCAACACTCTTTCCACAAAGGGCAAACGTCCAGTCTGGTGGACCCCAGCCATTAACAAACTTTACAATAAGAGGAGAAAGCTATTACATGATAGAACAAAATCCATAAAAGGGAAGTCACCCTGATCATTATTAGTAAAAAATACGAGCACTCATAAAATCAACTAAGGCCAATTTTGAGAGAAAAATTGCCATGGATTCAAAGGACAATCATAAGGCCTTTTTCAGCTATGTTAGGAACCTGGGTGGAAACTCCCAGATATGCTCAGAATTAGTCCAAAATGATACAAAAATCACTGAACCCACAGGCATTGCCAACATACTGGCAGACAGGTTCAGTGCAAACTTCACCCCTCTCCCCTAAAGGAGAGATAACTATCCCAGCCGAGTGTAGCCTCCCGGACATCTCAAATGCGCAGGTGAAAGCTGCTCTCTCTAAAGCTAAAAACACAGCATCAATGGGACCGGATGGTGTCCCCGGCTGTGTGCTACACGAGCTAAATGAGGAATTAAACCCGCACAAAAGGCAGCTGTTTAATCTCAGCCTTACCACAGGATACATGCCCAAGGAGTGGCGTACGGCAACTGTTGTCCCACTCCACAAAGGCGGCGCCTCTACGGACCCTGGTAATTACCGCCCCATAAGCTTAATAAGTCTAGTCTGCAAAGCTATGGAGAGTATCATAATGGAGCTCATAAACAAAGATATAGGGGACTTGCAGACATTGGACCCGACCCAGTTTGGCTTTGTCAAGGGAAGATCATGCCTTTTGAACTTGGTCGACTTCTTCGAAACAGTCACCAAGGCCATTGATGAGGGAAAGGCAGTCCATACAGCCTACCTTGACCTTGCAAAGGCTTTCGACACAATACCCCACTCGGGTATTGTAGAAAAACTTACCAGCTTAAATGTAAACCCATATGTCACAAGATGGGTTGCAAACTGGCTTAAGGACAGAACCCACAGGGTTAGAGTTGCTGGCACTGTGTCAGACTCCAAGCCGGTCACAAGTGGTGTCCCACAGGGCTCGGTCCTTGGCCCCTATTGTTTGGCATCTACTTCTCAGAAGTACAGGCCAACATAGGAGGACTTTGGCTGACAAAGTTTGCAGATGACTGCAAACTGGGCCATAGTGGAAAGTGCATCAGACACGGATATCCTTCAGAAGGGACTCATGGAAACAGATAGCTGGTGCCAGAGCCATGGCCTGAAGTTAAACACCAAAAATGTATAGTCATACCCTTCGGGAAAAACAAGGTAACCCCAAGCTACCATATAGGTGGCAATCCACTAAGCACAGAAGAGGTTATCAGGGACCTGGGGACCCAGGTTGACAGTGGCCTTTCTTTGACACTCACATTGCTAAAGTGGTTAGAAAGACCTTCTACATTGCCCACCTGATCATGAAGGGATTCACATCCAGATCTAGTGGGGTTATTGTTCCCTGTACTCTTCACTTATCAGACCAATGATCGAGTACAATGCCCCATTCGGGATGTATCTCACCCGACATCTGCAGCAATTGGAGAGACCCCAAAATTTCCTCACCAAAAGGATAAAGGGACTCCAAAATCTGTCATATGCTGCCAGATTGAAGAAGCTCCAGCTCTATTCAGTCGCATACCGTCTGCTCAGAGGTGACATGTGCCTGACATACAAGGCCATGTCCAACCCGGAATTAATGGACATGCTCCACCTCAAAAAATCCAAATCCACCAAAACCACTAGAGCAAGTGACTTAAACCTTAGCACGGATATAAATAGGACGTGCTGGAGGGATAGATTTATCACTCAGAGACTCCCTATGCTGTGGAATAAAATCCCGGTCCATGTGAGGCAGAGCACCTCGCTGACTCTGTTCAAGAGAAATCTAGACCTGTGGATGGGAGATCGTAGGTTTACCCCAGGAATCATCTCTGTGTCACTGCTGGACAGAGGCACAACAAACTAATGGGCACAGTATTTTTTAATATAAGGGGTGGCGTAAGCCACAAAAATTTGGGCTAGGCTTATAAATGCCTTAGGGCAGATAGCCTAGTATAAACCTATGAACCTATGAACCTATGACACTAGGCGACCTGAATACTAACCCATTAAATGTAATTGGATTAGGAATCAACTAAGCTTTACATCACTCTGGGTAAGAGTACAAAATAATTCATCTAATAACAGAACTGTCCAATAGAGTGTGCCCTGGGCTTAGTCCTGCTCCTCTTTTCTAATATGTTTATGTTACCCTCTTCTTTGTATAGCTCCACAGGGGCCAGCAAATTTGCTGATAGTATTTAAATAGGGTTAATGGTGACATGCTTAAAAGATGAAAAAAGACATTTGCAGTGTTATCTAGACTGTTTGATTCAAAGGACAGCAATGTAATATTGCTTTTAATCCGAAAAAGTGTATTTTTATAAATGAATTATTTAGGGCTGGAATAATGGTTATGGAACTTACCTCACAGTTACAGGGTTTGATTCTTACCACTGTGCACTGCCTAGTTTTTGGCCAGGCATGTAATATTATGAAGACTGATTGCCTAGTATTTACCAATGAGTTATGTCCAGCATAATAAGAATTAACCATATTCCATAAATAATGAAATATTTTTTTTCAAATAGGTTTATAGGTTCATAGGTTCATACTAGGCTATCTGCCCTAGGGCATTTATAAGCCTAGCCAGAGTGTGTTTGGCTTTCGCCACCCATTTTAAATTAATTTTGCTATGCCTTTTTTGAGGTTAGTATACTGTGCTCTGTCTAACAGTGACACAGAAGTGATAGCCGGGGTAAACCTACGATCTCCCATCCACTCACCAAGATTCCTCTTGAATAGAGTCAATGAGGGACTCTGCCTAACCTGGACTGGGATTTTATTCCAGAGTGAAGGGAGCCTCTGTATTATGAATCTGTCCCTCCAGCATGTCCTATTTATTTCAGTGCTGAGGTTCAAGTCTCTCAAGCACGTAGCTTGATGGGATTTGGATTTTCTGAGGTGCAGTATGTCCATTAATTCCGGGTTGGACATGGCTTTATACATCAGGCACAGATTGCCTCTGAACAGGCACTGAGTAGAGCTGGAGTTTCTTTAACCGGGCAGCATATGGCATCTGTTTGAGCCCTTTGATCCTCTTGGTGAGGTACTTTTGGGGTCTTTCCAGTTGCTGCAGGTGTCTGGTAAGGTACATCCCAAAAGAGGCATTGTACTCAATTATGGGCCTGATGAGGGATGAGTAAAGAGGCACGATGACCTCCCCTGATCTAGATGTGAATCCCTTCATGATTAGGTGGGCTATATAAAATGTTTTTCTAACCACTTTGGCCACGTGGTTGTCAAATGAGAGATTGCTATCAACTTGGGTCCCCAGGTCCCTAATTACTTCTTCTGTACTTAATGGATTACCACCTATGTGGTAATTTGTGGGCACTTTGTTTTTGCCACAGGGGATGACTATACACTTTTTGGCGTTTAGCTTGAGGCCATGGCTCTGGCACCAGTTGTCTGTTTCTATGAGGCCCTTTTGGAGGATGCTTGTGTCGGCTGGAGAGTCGATTATGGCACCCAGTTTGCAGTCATCTGCGAACTTGGTCAGCCACAGTCCTTCCGTGTTGGCCTGTACCTCCGAGAAATATATACCGAACAAGAGAGGTCCTAGGACTGAGCCTTGTGGGACACCACTTGTAACTGGTTTGGAGTCAGACATGGCTCCAGCAATTCTAACCATGTGGGTTCTGTCCTTGAGCCAGTTTGCAATCCATCTAATGTCATAGGGGTTTATATTTAAGCTGGTGAGCTTATCTATAATGCCTGAGTGGGGTATTGTATCGAAGGCTTTTGCGAGGTCCAGGTAGACTGTGTTGACCACCTTCCCCTCGTCAAGAGCCTTGGTGACTGTTTCAAAGAAATCAACCAGGTTTAAGAGGCAGGATCTGCCCTTAACAAAGCCAAACTGGGTAGGATCCAGTGTCTGTAGGTCCCCAATATCTTTATTTATGAGGTCCATGATGATCCTTTCCATAGCTTTGCAGACCAAGCTAGTCAGGCTTATGGGGCGATAGTTTCCAGGATCTGTTGAGGCACCACCTTTATGGAGAGGGACCACTGTTGCTGTACACCACTCTTTGGGCACATATCCTGTAGTAAGGCTGAGATTGAACAGTAGTTTTATGTTTGGGTTTAGCTCTTCTTGGAGTTCATGTAGGACGCAGCCCAGGACACCGTCTGGTCCCATTGATGCTGTGTTTTTTGCTTTGGAGAGGGCGGCTCTTACCTGAGCATCTGAGATGTCAGTGGGCAGCACTCTGCTGGGATAGATATTTTCCCTTTTGGTGGGGAGGGGGGGGGAGTTTGTGCTGAACCTGTCAGCTAGGATGTTGGCAATGTCTGTGGGTTTGGTGTATTTTTTGTCATTTAGGACTAATTCTGAGCATATCTGGAAATTATCACCCAGGTTCCTAACATAACTAAAGAAAGCCTTGTGATTATCCTTAGTTTCCTGTGCAATTTTTCTCTCGAAGCTGGCCTTGGACAATTTTATGAGTGCCTGTAGTTTTTTGCTAATACTGATCAGTGATGCCTTCCCTTTTTGGGATTTTGCTCTATCATTTAGTGGCTTCCTCCTTCTATTGTATAGTTTGTTTATGGTTGGTGTCCACCAGACAGGACGTCTGCCTTTGGAGGATTGGGTCTTGGTTTTATTTGGGATCGCATGATCCATGCATTCCTGAAGGTGTTCATGGAATGCGTTTATATAGGATTCTGTGGTCTGGGCTGTATTTTCCACAGGCCCGGGCGGGGGCTTTGAAGGATTCCACCTCGGTTTTGAGGAGTGTGAAATTTGCTTTAGAGAAGTTTTTCACTGTGGTTTTCTGGGCAGGGGGTGGGGTCGGGATGTGAATATCCAGTGAGATTAGTTTATGGTCTGATCTTACCAGTGAGGGATACACTTCTGGTCTGGAGCATAGAGTCCCCATGTTGGTGATGATCAGGTCCAGTATGTTTTCCCCACTTGTGGGAGTGGTAACAAGTTGTTCCATAGCATTTGAGTTTATAAATTCTAGGAAACTTTGGGCTAGGGTGTTGGAGCTAAACTAATGCTCCCAGTCTATGTTTGGGTAGTTGAAGTCGCCCAATATAATGGTGTTTGGAGAGACCTTCATATTTTCCAGTGTTCTCAGGAAGGCCGAGTGGGGTTCCTGGGTTTGGGAGGGTAGTCTGTAGCAGGCTATAAACTGGAAGGCAGTTTTACCCACTGTTAGTTGCACATGGATAGTCTCTGATGCTTCATGCTTTGCCACCAACCTGGAGGTGTGGGTATCTTTGATGAATATAGATACTCCCCCTCCTTTTGTGGTTCAGTCCAAGTTTTGGGGCCGAAAAGCATGGTATGAGGTATAACCTGGTAGTGCTGGGGTGCTCTCGGGAGCCCTGAACCAGGTTTCTGTTACTGCACAGATATTGATGTTCTTCATGCTAAGGAGAGTTTCGAGTGCATGCATCTTGAGGGTTAGACTTCTAGCGTTGAGTAGCATTACTCTTAGTTTCTTATCCCTTGTGATACCTATGGAGGTGGGTTTGTCTTTTGAGCCTTGCCTAAAAAAGGCACTATGGGGGTAGCAAGAGCCTTTGCCAATATCCGAAAGCCCAGGGGTGATAGGTGCAAGCCATCCCTAGCGAAGCATCGTGGCTTGTCAAGCATATCATCCCAAGCTGACAGGCATTGGATCCCCTTTGAATGACACCAGTACTTAAGCCAATTGTTGAAATTGATCATTTTGTCTTCATATTGTGGCATCATTCTTGGTGAGGGTAAGATGCTACTCAAGTTCAGGGTCATACCGGCCTGGGCTACATGCTCAGAGAGCTCCTCTATGTCTCTTTTCTTGTAGTCCAGGGAGGTACATCTCAGGTCATTCACACCAGCATGGACAATGACTGAGTCATATTTGTACTTGCCTTGGTGTGACCTGAGTGCTTGTGTTATGTGGCGGATCCTAGCACCCGACAGGCTGCTCACGGTAACCCTCTCCTTGTTCAGCCTGGTGAGCGGGACGTCAGTGTGCCTGACGATAGAGTCACCTATTACAAGTGTATCAGGTGTGTTGTTTAGTCTTAAGGGCTGTGACTGTTCAGCACACTGGCTTTGTGAGATATGTGTTGCACGTGTTTTGTTTTGGGGTAGCGGTTGCTTGGGTGTCTGCTTTGGAGGTCTCTGCTGCTTAGGCAGATCTTTATTTAGAGCCTCCGAGTATGTTTTTGTGTGATTATGGGTTTGGTTTGCTGTCGTGGTAGGTCTATGTGAGACTGGAATTGTAGTGAGTGTGGTTTCCTTCTCCTCCTGACTGGTTATGCCAGTACTGAGTTGAGAGAGCTTAGCCTCCAGTTTGGCTATATGGTTCCATCTCTCACATGTGTTGGAATTTTTTGGGAGGAGGAGAGGGTTGTCTGTGTACATGAGGCAGTTGTAACATTGCCTCAAGATTCCCAGATTCACCAGCTGGACTGGAGAGAAGATTGCCAACTGACCTTTGGACATGCTAGAATAATATTGGGAATTCCTTTATAATTGAAAACAAGGGCCAGTGGGGAGTGAGGGTGTAGTGCTTTTAATTTTTAGTGCTGACTTATAGAATTGCTTTAGTGAGCAAGTGCCAGGTAACTTAAGTGCAATGTGTTACAGGTAACTTAAATGCAAAAATGACAAACAGTAACTTTCTTTCAAGTGAAAAAAGGAAATAAGTACAGTAAGCAATGCAGATATCACTAGTGATCCACAGAAGTGCTGAGAAGCTGCGTATTAGGTGGAATTAGCGTTCCAGGGAAATAACAAGCAAACAAACAACAAGCATATAAACAAAGCTAGATTCAGCAGGCCTGGATCTAGTCTATGCTACAGCAAACAAAGTGTACCAATTTCAGTAAGATACAGTTCAAATATTCAGGCAGTATAAACCTTTAACCAGAAATTCCCAGCTCAGAAGGGCAGAGTCCAGCCTCTTCTCCCACAAGAGTGCAGACCACGAACCTTCTTAATGTAAAATAACTGGCCTGAAGCCCAAGTGCTTAAACCAGAACTAATACACTTTAAGAATAACAGACACTGGGCTCTCAATTAGCAGTTCCCAACTTAGAAGGATGAAAGCTACCTGTCTTGCCACCACAGTGCATACCACAAACCTTCCTAATGTAAAATAACTGGTCTGAAGCCCAAGTGCTTAATCCAAAAGACTTAGAATGATAGCTACACTTTAATCAAGTTACTACCAAGCAGTAATAAATACAATTGAATACTTTAGAGAATGCCTGGATTAGTGCTCAAGTTACACAAACAAAGCTAGATCCAGCAGACCTGAATCCAGTCTATGCCACAGCAAACAAGGCACACCAACTTCAGTAAGAAGCAGTTCAGATATGCATGCACTATAAGCCTTTAACCAGAAATTCCCAGCTCAGAAGGGCAGAGTCCAGCCTCTCCTCCCACAAGAGTGCAGACCACGAACCCGCTTAATGTAAAATAACTGGCCTGAAAGCCCAAGTGCTTAAATCAGAATTAATACACTTTTAGAATAACAGACACTGAGCCCTCAATCAGCATTTCCCAACCTAGAAGGATGTAAGCTACCTGTTCTGCCACTACAGTGCAGACCACAAACCCTCTCAGTGCAAAACAACTGGTCCGAAGCCCAAGTGTTTAAACAAAAAGGCTTAGAATGAGTTATACCAAGCAGTAATAAATACAATCGAGTACTTTTAAGATGATGCAAAAGTAAAATAAAGTAGGTAGAAACACAAGTACAGTAAAAGCAGATTAAATTTTTTTTTTTTTCTGAACAAGTGCTGAGATCAAAGAAACAGATTTGAGTGCTGAAACTAGAAAACTGGCTAGTTATAAGAAAAAAAAAACTAAGCTAGAAGGCTTCCCTCCAACACAGAAGGGCTTGGGGGCTCAGAAGCCTACAAATAGTCTATACCACTTAACAGGAAAGGCAGGAAACAAGCTTAATTTTTTTTCTGTTTCCCAGATGCTCTCTTTGTACACAGTAGGAGTGCCTGAAATCAGAATATGATCTCACTGCACTCAGTTGAGATAGCTGATGTTATCAAGGGTTTTGTGATATCAGTGGATAATTAGTGGTTAGTTTTTTTATCATTCACACCAAATACGAATGCAATAACTAGAACATGTTATAAAACAGAAAAAAGAAGGGGTCTATATCATTTTATTAAACATATTTTATCGAACACCTAATCCTTGAACACACACAACACAAGCACACCAGAAAAACAGCAATCCACACACAAACACTTAAAATCTTACATCTAACCCTACACTAAACTGTACATACAATACTATCCATCGAAGTACGTATTTACCAAACTACCTAAACATTGAATGAGAGTCTATTGAATTGTTTTAGTTGGCCGTCTTTAAAAAAATGTCACATATGATGTTGCCTATTAAACAGTGAATACTTACATTTTAAGATGTGTACAATAGTAAAAAGGAAAACTTAAAAGTAAATAAAGTAAGTAAGTGTTTATAAATTAAAAACTATATATTTGTTTAAACAATAACGGTATTTTTATATATGAAAAATAAACTTGTTTTTTTACATTTTTACAGGGAGATGCACTTCCCTGCATGTCCCCCACTCTCCCTGCAAATTAATATACCATCTCTGAGATTGCACTACAATGAGGTAATGGGTAAGTCACACCTAGTCAGCACATCAATCATATAGTGTTTTATTCAGTATGGCCAGCTAAAAAAATTCGATAAAATGTCCTTCACTGTTTAGGTAGTTCAGTAAATAGGGACTTCAATGGATAGTGTTCAACAATTAGGTGTTCCATAAAATAAACATTCGATAAAATGATATAGACTCAAAAAGAAGTGCATAGGAATCCCACTGTATCCAGAAAAATGGAGTCAGGAATTTAATTAAAATAATTAACTTTAATGTACTTTTATGCAATAATACAAATTGTTAAATGCTTTCTTCCCTCTTCCCTTCTGCTATAGGACTATATAGAGGCAAGTAAATCCTCAATATATACCATTCCCTCAGACATACTAAGCTCTGTTACAGGTCAAATGAGTTAATTAGTTGATTGATCAACCTATGAAATGAAATAGCTGACCACAAATAATTAAATGGTGTGGAAGTTAAACAGACACAAATCAGGACAAATTAAAGGGTCTATATCAGTTCACCAAAATGGCTGAAGTTCAAACACCATATGTTCGAACTTCTAACCATGAAGTACAAAAACATCAAAGTCTTCGAACAGCAATTTTTTTCGCAGGGAAAAAAAATCACTCTTCCAAGAAACACACACACAACACAAGCACACCAAAAAAACAGCAATCCACACACAAACACTTAAAATCTTACATCTAACCCTACACTAAACTGTACATAGAATACTATCTATCCACTTAACCGAAAGCCTAACCCTAAGGTTCATCACTATCACACACTCACCAGACCCTTGCCCTAACCCTAACTCACCTATCCCGCCCTAACCCTAAAGTCTGTCAGTATCGCACACCCACCTCACCCGCGCCCTAACCCTAACTCACCTAAACTGCGCCCTAATCCTAACGTCCACATAATCGCACACTTACCTGAACCCGACCCATAACTTCCCACCACAGTACTGATAATCGCGAAGCCACAGAAACGCCCCACCAAATTCTTTCCCTGGAAAAGAATTTGGTGTTCCGCAGCTTCGCGATAATCAGTGTTCGACCTTCACAGTTCAAACATCTGGTGTTTGATCATCAGCCGTTTCGATGAACTGATATAGACCCCAAATTAAACCCTAACCAGACTTGTGAAAATAAATAATCACTTAAATATTAAATATACATGAAATCTGTAACTGTATATATGAAAACATATATAAAACATCTTAAAACATCCTGAAAAGTATGTATACACACACACGCACACACACACACACACACACACACATATATATATATATATATATATATATATATATATATATATATTTATAAATGCATATCTAAAATAATAACCATTAATTTCATAATTTCACTGCCCTTATTTTTAGAACTGGGGCTAACTGACTTAACTCTGTATATTCACCTTCACCTACAATGGGTGAAATGGAAGGGTTTGCTCTTAAAATATTCTAATTCTGCTTGAAAATGTGCTTTATAATGTTGGACCTATCAATGTATTGCAAAACCATCACTCTTTCAAGAGGATTTTTTTTTTGTGTAGACTTAAATTCCTCCTGTAATACTTTTGGTGTATTTTCAGTTAAATACTCTAATGGGGTCTTATAATATGAACCCCATTGTTCTAAAATTTGCTTAGCTAAACTTTCTACCATGATCTTGGGGTATCATATCATGTAAGACATATTTGTCATATATTTTAAGAACAAACCCTTCCCTTTCAATCATTGTAGGTGACCAGCCTCATTTTGCATATAAAACAGCTAACAATCTCAAAGGATTATTTGAAAAAGACCATGGAAGCTTAGATTTACCAGCTATAGGTGGGACAAGGAAGTGTGGGTACTGCAAACAATGCTACAATATTTATGAAGGGGAATAAATAGAGTTGGGATCCAACAATTTTAAAGTTACGTTACAAAGTGGTGATTGTGGCACTAAAGGTGTGGTATATCTCGTAGTGTGTTCAACTTGTTCCAGTTTTTATATTGGGAAAACAGAGCATTATTTTAAAAAGAGAATTTATGAACACACTTATGATATAACAATTAAGTCAGGTGAAAATGCACTGTACAAGCACTCTTTACTTTTTGCCACAGTCAAAACGTTCCACTTTGCTATTATTGAGATAATTACTATTAACTATAGAGGAGGTAGTTAGGAGACCAAGCTGGAATATAAAGAGTCATACTAGCAGTTAAAATTAAACACTATGAACCTACTCGGGTTAAACAGTAACGTATCAGTACTTCCAGTTGTAAAAATGAGGAGAACAGAATTATGAAATTGACAAGGCATTCACTTATGATATACATTTCATATATACATACATACTTTTCAGGATGTTTTAAGATGTTTTTAAATACATATTTTTATATAAACATTTTATGTATGCTTAATATTTAAGTGACTATTTATTTTCACAAGCGTACTTAGGATTTATTTTTGTCCTGGCTTGTGTCCATTTAACTTCCACACCATTTAATGATTTGTGGTGAGTTGTTTTATTTGATAGGTGGCTCAATTAACTGATTAACTCATTTGACCAATAAAAGAGCTTAGAATGTCTGAGGGAATGGTGTATATTGAGGTTTTAGTTGTCTCTGCTCAGTTCTGAAGCAGAAGGGATGACATTGCTTAACAATTAGTATTAGTATGTAAAAGCATATTAAATTGGATTATTTTAATTAAATTCCTGGCACTGTTTTTTCTGGATACAGTGGGATTCCTCTGCACATCTTTTTTTTTGTCTGCTTGTTGATGTGTAGCTGCCATTTCTCTTGTTTTTAACTAGAAAATGTTACTTGATGGTGAACAACATCTAGAGTTGCAGTCAGTCCAGAAATAGTGTATGTGTCATCATTCTGTATTGATAGCTTGAGTGGGATCAAGAAAAAAGGTAGCACAATTAAAACGCTTCAGAAAGAAGACTGCAGCTCTGTCAAGAATAAGCTATCAAGAAAGAATGGAAAGATTAAAACTATACGCAATTAGATACAGCATATCTGCATGTCATACTCATTTTGTTGCAAATGTTCTTGAAATGAAGCCCTAACAAGTACCTAGAACTTAGATTTCAGTGTGTGATCCATATGTTACAAAGAAGTAATAACTTAATGGTAGAAATAAAGAAATTTCATTCAGATTTCAAAATGGGATTCTTTCATGTGCATGAGGCTTCCCAGTGGAATCAATTGTTAAATAAAAATAAACGATTACAACACAGGAGGCTCAGATGCAAAAAACTTTACTAGTGTACACCAGGAGGCAAAATACCATACAATACAAGTATAGAGTTTTGTCTGGCATGATACAGGAAATGTACTATGTTATATAGTCATACATTCAAGCTGTGCCCACTTCACTGACGTGGTCAGTCACAGGGCACCTACATCACTATGGTGTACAATATTCTATTCATAAGAAAAAGCTGATGTTATACTTTCTAAAAGTTTTCCCATGAGAATAATACAGCCTTGCAAAGCACCTGGTCAGTTATAATGTATTTCTGTAAATGTTATTCTTTCAAGGTTTCAGTCCTGCTCGAATACAATAGTCAGTTCAGTCTTGTAATACACTTCTTTGTTCTCCTTGCAACATTACTTTAGCAGCTGTGCTTTATCTCTGATAATATTCGCAAGGCCAACCATCTCAGAGGAAGGAAGAAAGATTTCATTGCTTTATACATTCATTTTCCTGACCCAGCAGATAATCATTAGTGAGAAACATAAGCTTGCTGAGCTGGCTACTGCCAGGGTCAGAGTTCAAACACACTGCAGCTCCAAAGCTTCAAGCAATTACATGTAAAATCATTCTTACTGCCATATTGTAAAATAGAATAAAATGCATTACATACTATTTGCTTTTAAACTAGCACTTTATATATGTTCAAATACATATTTTTCTGACATTTTCCTCCCTTTTAATAATTTTTATTCTATTCAGAAACATAAACAATATCATATCGTTCCCTAGCCTTCTCCTTTAAGGACTTTCAACTAGGCAAGTCATTTGGTTTATATTTCGGAAAGAGTTTCATCTGGAACCAATAGCTCCAGTTCAATGTCTTGGTACAAAGTCTCAGTTACAGATATATCAACAAATTCTTTGACTAATTTTTTCATACAGGGAATCCCACAACAGACACATGCTCCTAATAGGAGCAGACCAACACAAATAGCAATCAAAATATTCATTAGGATTGAACCCCACCCACCAAATAGATTCTGGAAAAAGTTCGTCAGTGGGTTTGGGCCTGGTTCATTCATGGCCGATACCTGCTGTATTACCTCTAGGTGATCATTGATCTCATGTCGATTGTCTGGTATGAACGCACAGCATTCTTCTTTGATAAGCGCGCACGTACCACCTCTCACCGCTAGGGTGAAGTCAAGAGCCATTCGATTTTGTAGCACAACAGTTCTCATTGCATTCAGTTCATCAGTCACAAGTTCGAGAGTGGAAAAAGTTGCATTACTCATTACTTCGAGAAGCTTTGACAGTTTTCTCAGCTCCCAGATTGATTTGACTGCTCCATAGGCTGGAAGTATTCCAGCCCAGGATATAACACTGTCACTCAAGTCCATATGAGTCAATTTTTCTTTATCTTTTACGGAATGATGATCTTTCCAGCCAGCTTCGATTTTTCCCACTGGATTTACAGGTTTTCCGATTGGATTCTCAGGTTTTCGGGCTACATCTCTTACATTTCGTATCTTACCTAGAGGTAATTCTGCAGTATGCCTTATAGCTGGAACGAGATAACCCAAAAAACAACTGCCGGACCAATTCTCAGGTAGCCATTTGTATGCTTTTTTCCCACAAACAAAATAACAGTTTTCTACTTTAGTACTGATGCGGGTTAACTCTGAATTAAACATTTTCTTGTCTATAACAGACAATTGTTTATGCAACTCAGGATTTTTCTGCACATCTCTCAATGTTGTTTTCATTAAGCTCAAATATGAATCATAATTTGTGCTACAACTAGTAGTTTTATCTTTAGTCTTAATATAGCATTTATAAGATACAGTTATGTTACAGTTACTCCAACCCACTTGGAGTGTATAATTTTTATAGAAACAAACAATTCCTCTCTGTGTAATAGGCAAATACAATGCAATCTTGTCCTGTGATCTCACAGAACCTGTATCAAAAAGTAAATTTTCCCAAGTCTCATTTATCCCCAAGGGGACAGAGGACATCAACAGTCCTGCATATGCTGTTGGTATAGCAGTACAAACCCAGCAATTTGAAATGTTCATAGTCTCTACATATACACGCTTCATAGCTAGGTATGTGTTAAAGTTTGGATGCCAGTCTATAGACAGTTCATCACGTTTCTCCACTTTCATTTGTATGGTTATATGCAGGAAGAACCATAACAAAAGGAAAGTCACCACAATCATAGTCAATAAATGTATAGTTAGCAAGATGGTTAAACAATATCTTCAGGGTTGATTTGTATTTTTACTCATTTTGCTCTTGGCCATCCTGCCTTTGTTGCGTATTAGTCACAAAATGTTTATCAAGCTGAAAATTCTTTACCGGTTTACAGTGCATCAGGTGGACTCAGGATGACCTCTCAGCAACTTTGACTGCAGTAGGCGTCACCAACAGTACCTGGTACGGACCTTCCCACTTCAGACTTGTCCAGTTCTTCTTCTTGGTGACCTTCAGCCACACCCAGGACCCAGGGGTCAGCACCGCTTCTAATGGTCTGGTCTGTCCTCTATCTGAAAAAGAGTTCAACTGCAAAACAGTTTTATTTGTTAACAGTTTCCTCATGTAACTAGCTAATGAGCTGTCAGCCTCTAACTCTGCAGGCATGAGAGCTTTCCACTGTGGCACATAATATGCCCTTCCAAATATCACATCAAAGGGGGTCAAACCCTTTACATTTGGAACTGTTCTCATGCTCAGCAGTGCCAAGGGCAAACAGCAAATCCAATTTTTCTGTGTTTCATTTATTAACTTTCTCAACTTGCTTTTCAAAATTCCATTGTACCTTTCCACCAGTCCTGCAGACTGTGGGTGGTAAGCACAATGATTCTTCAAGGAGATCTCAAAGAATCTCCCAAGTTGCTGAATCGTCTGATTAACAAAGTGTGTCCCATTGTCACTATAGATTCTTTCCGGTATGCCAAATCTAGGAATTATTTCTTTTATTAGGGCTTTTGCTACTGTTGCTGCATCCGGATTTTTAGTAGGAAAAGCTTCTACCCATTTGGAAAACATGTCTATAATTACTAAACAGTATTTTTTCCCTTCACATTTGCTCAGTTCTATGAAATCCATACAAATAGTATGGAACGGATATGGTGGTATAGGAAAACTCCCTTGCTTGGGTTTGAATGCTCCTTGTGCATGATGTTTGTTACAAATATGACATGCTGCACAAAATTTTTGTGTAAAGTTTGTGAATCCATATGTTTGGAATATTCGATTTACTAACTGTACCATCCCCCCTGTTGAGACATGGCTCTGCCCATGGCTCAACAAAGCTGCATATCTAAATAAATTAAATGGCAATATTGGCTTTTTCTCCTTGGAGATGTACAGTCCATTTTCGAGGATTGCACCTCGTCTCTCCCATTTCTGTTTCTCAGCTTTTGTAGTTAATGTCTGCATTGTTTTCAACATTTCTAAATCTAAAATCTCAGAGGGTTGTAATTCCTCATTCAAAAGTAAAGTTTCTGAGGCTGCTTGCTTTGCAGCTGCATCAGCTCGTGCATTACCTTTTGAAATCTTATCCTGTTGTTTTGTATGAGCTACACATTTACAAATAGCTACTTTGGTAGGTAACTGAATAGAATCTAATAAGTTCAAAATAAGTTGCACATGATTAATTGGTTTACCAGTAGATGTTATCATTCCCCTATTTTTCCATTGCTGCGCAAAAACATGCACTGTAGAGAAAGCATACTGACTATCAGTATATATGTTCACACATTTGTCTCTCGCTAGAGTGCAAGCCCGTGTTAAGGCTATCAATTCTGCTGCTTGAGCAGACAGGTTATGCTGTAAGGGTTGGGCTTTTAAAACTTCTGTATCTGTGACTACTGCATACCCTACTAGATTTTTCCCTGTAGGACCCTTTCTGCATGAACCATCCACATAAAATGTCACCTCGGCATCATCCAAGGGCATATCAGTGAGGTCTTGTCTGGGCAAAGTTATTTGCTCAATTTCCTGCAGGCAACTGTGTGGTGTGCCATCCACAGGAGTTGGAAGTAACGTTGATGGATTTAATGTTGTACAATGTTCAATTACCATATGAGGTTGGCTCAGCAGTATGGTCATACAAGAAAGATGTCTAGCAGGGGATAGATATGCTATTTTTTCTTGCAGTAAAATTATCGCGACTGCATGAGGCACTCTCAATGTGAGAGGGTGGAATAACACCACTGAGGCCGAAGCCTGTACTGCCATTGCAGCTGCGACTACTGCTTGTACACAGTGAAGCAATGATCGTGCCACTGGATCTAACTGTGATGAATAGTAAGCTATGGGGCGTTGCTTACTCCCATGCTGTTGCGTCAGAACTGACGTCATGTATCCCTGTTTACAATCTACGGTTTGAAAAAATCTTTTGTGGTAATTTGGAAGTCCTAAAACTAATGATGAAGCTATCAATTGTTTTAGTCTGCAGAAAGCTGTTTCTGCTTCAGGTGTCCATTGTAATACATCTTGTGCTGACATTGGTGTTTTATATATTAAATCAGCCAATGGAGCAGATTCTAAAGCATAGTTTGATATCCAGCTTCGACAAAAATTAGTCGTTCCCAAGAAGGACATCATTTCCTTCTTGGTTGCTGGTTTGGGTGCCTGTAAAATCGCTGTTTTTCTGTCTTCGTCTAGTATTCTACCTTCATTGGATATTACATATCCTAGGTATCTAACCTGTTTTCTCCAAAGTTGTAACTTACTTTTGTTTACTTTGTGTCCTTGTGCTGCTAAAAATTTCAATAATGCTATCGTATCTTCCCTGCATTGATGTTGGGTAGGGGCTGCTAACAAGATGTCATCTACATAAAGTAGAATCTGACTACCTCCTGGTGGAGTAAATCCTGCCAGGTTGCTTGCCATTTCTTGTGCAAATATCGTTGGACTTTCACAATATCCCTGCGGTAGCCGAGTATAGGTATATCTTTAACCTTGAAATGTAAATGCAAACCAATACTGGCTATCAGGATGTATAGGTATTGAAAAGAAAGCGTTGCTTATATCTACCACAGTAAAATATTTTTATTGTGGTTTCAAATCGTTCAACAAAGTGTGTGGGTCTGGCACCGTAGGTGCTCTGGGTATTATTGCATTGTTTACGGCTTGTAAATCCTGTACCATCTGCCATTCCCCATTTGCTTTTTTAACAGGAAATAGAGGGGTATTACATGGTGAATCTAGAGATTCTACCAGTACTCCTTCCTTGAGTAATGCTGCTATTATAGGCTTGATTCCCTGCTCTGCATCTTTCCTCAAGGGGTATTGTCTTTTTTGTGGTCTAAATGCTGATTTTGGTGTAATGGTTACTGGTCCTGCTGTTCGAATAAGTCCTACATCTGATTTACCTGTTGACCAAAGAATGTTTGGTATATCGCACAGGGCTTTTTCTTCTTCTTCTAACAAGAATGCTAATCAGCTGTCCTCACTAGTTTGTAAGTGTACAGCTGGACGCGTCTGTGTTAGCCAATTCAATTTCTGTTTTTGTACTCCCTGTTCTGATAATTCTAAATCAGTTTGTTTTTCCCATTTTGTTACTTTTTCTCCTAAATCTGCCCATCTCACATCCTTGCTCTTTGTCAAGCTGACATGTGGTAGTCTATTAGATTTGTACAGTTTCATGAATTCCTGAGGTAGTGAACAGCTTACTACACTGTTTCCCTCAGTATCCCAATATAAGGTTCGTAATACTAATCTGTTAGCAGGATTTTTGAACAATTCTTGCTCATATTCCTTATCAGGTCCTGGCATGCTACAGTAGTATAGAGTACAATGTAACAAATGCTGTTGGTCAGTGTCAAGGGAGGGGGCCTTACTGATGGCTACATTCATCAGTTCCTCGGTTACTGCCCCTGGACCAGTCGTGACTAGATCCTGGCTGTACCAGTAAAAAGTTTCACCCTCCAATCGCACCACAAAAGCATCCATTTGTCTTTGTGCTTCCATACCCTGCATAGTAGAAGCTACCGCTATGCCAAATATCTGCATAAGATCTCTTCCCAGTAAGTTTACTGGACATTTTGCAGAAACTACAATTTTACTTTTCTGAGTCATACCTGAAACGGGGTCAGTTATTGCTATATCATGGGAGAGTGGCTCCCTATATAGCTGTCCATTTGCTGCTTTCACTAATATATAGTCAGGTGATTCAGAGTGTTCTGGTAACTTTGAAGGGTGTATCAAAGTTCGTGACACTCCTGAGTCACACAAGAATTTCACTTCCCTTCCTTCCACCAGAAGTGTAACTTCCGGTTTTGTATCTGCCAAATAGAGCTTCAAGCTCAGTAATGCTAAATCTAGAATTTCACTTTCTTCATCCTCTACATCTGTTTGCACTTCCTCTGTTCCTTCCACTACATTTACATTTGTCCTTTGTTTGTTAGTCTTTCCTGATGATTTTTGATTGTCATCACTATCATATAGTCAGTCGTCATCACCTTTATCTTCTGAAGTCGCCTTTTTATTTAGCCTGCAATCCCTTGCTAAATGTCCTTTCTTACCGCACTTAAAGCACTCACCTTTCTTTTTTCTCTCTTCAAAATCCTCTGACCTTTTGTCAGACTGTTTATTACCCTGGGCATTTTTCTTGCCCTTTTTACTTGACTGTACTACAAAGACCTCTGCTCCATCTTCAGCTGTGAAGACCTGTGTCTTCTTTTTCTTTTTACTATTAAAGTGTCTTTCTGCATGCCTAGCATATTCAAGTAAGGCTTGTAGCCTGCTTGTTCGGTGATCTATCATATGCTTTGTAATAAAGCTACTGATAGGTGCAATGTAACCTTTCAAAAATGCATTTTTCAGTTGCTGTTCATATGAGCTATCATTTGTCTGACTTTCAGGAATAGTCATACCACTATGGTTATTGAAACATTCCAATAATCTACCATAGTACCCATCTACAGTTTCATTATCTTGTTGTATGCATTGGTTAATGCAAGTCCAATCTGCTCTAGGTTTCCATTTTTCAGAGATTCGGTCTGTAAGACCTTTCACTTTGGTATCTAATTCTGCGTCACTATGTGAGAGTGGTTTAAGCTCTGCGTTACAAGAGTTCCAGGTGCCACAAATCATGTGCCAGTCTGGACCCACAATCTGTTTAACTACCCTTTCTACTTCTTCCCCATTCAAGTGGTAACTTAGTCTCATACCTTGTAAATCTTGTATAAACTTTTTGTAATTAACTTTCGGATGAGGGATTCCCTCTGTAGCTTTCCGAATGTCTTCCGGTGTCCATGGTCTATATACTAGGAGAGTTGGGTCCTGCCCTTCCTGCCCTGCCTGAGGATTCGGTACCTCGATTAGTGGACAGATTTCTTCTTCACTCTCTTCTAGTGTGTCTCTCCCTGTTTGATATAAATCTGTGTCCCTAAGTGTTTTACGTGTCCGGGATCTAGTTTCAATAGGTTCTCTAACAAATGGTTTTAGTGCTCCTGCAACTTCAGGATAACGTGGAGGTGGACTAGCCTGTCCTCCTGCTTCATATCCTGAAAAAGGTATTGGAGGGGGCGGAGGGGGAGGGGCCGTCGCTATTACTGTATTATTATCCTCCTTGTCTAAAAATAATGTTTTCACATTTTTAATTTTCTGTTCCCTTCGGTTCACTTCCTCAATCCACCTATGTGCCTGAGGAATGCCTAATCACCGTTGTTTTTTTGCCTGACCTTCTGCGTCAGATTTAAGCTGTTTTAAAAGTTTAACTAATGAAATTTTATTTAATTTACCGTCAAATCCGTATTTATTAACCCATTTTGTATAATACCTGACATTATCTGCTCGTTGTAATTGCATATATTTTGCGTCATCAGTTAGGGGTGGATCTCGTGATTTTTTAGTGCACTGATTTCCCATCTTAAAAGAAATGTTACGTAACCCTTTTTACCACGTGGTATCTCAGTTCATTACACAGTTTATCTAGAATAACTGCCTACCTTATTCTGTTTCCCTGATCTCTGACAAAATATACAGTAATTTCCTTTTGTCCCTGATCTGTATAACAAATCTATGACAATAACATTTACTGTAACCTAGTCCCTGATCTAAAATAGAAAAAAGGCAAATATCTTCCTACCTGAGCCTCCTGGGTAAACCAGTTCGAGACCGCTCTTCGGCCGCAGATCAGAAAAGTGGCCAGCCTCTCAAAACGACAATTCAGTCGGAGGTCTTTGTGTTTCAAGAAGAACCATTTCAGTAGCTTCTCCTGCGCAGTATTCGACCACCGGTACACTCTGATCTGTAGCTGTTGAGGGCTTCCGGTCAAAGGAGGACCAAACTGTTAAATAAAAATAAACGATTACAGCACAGGAGGCTCAGATGCAAAAACCTTTACTAGTGTACACCAGGAGGCAAAATACCATACAATACAAGTATAGAGTTTTGTCTGGCATGATACAGGAAATGTACTATGTTATATAGTCATACATTCAAGCTGTGCCCACTTCACTGACGTGGTCAGTCACAGGGCACTTACATCACTATGGTCTACAATATTCTATTCATAAGAAAAAGCTGATGTTATACTTTTTAAAAGTTTTCCCATGAGAATAATACAGCCTTGCAAAGCACCTGGTCAGTTATAATGTCTTTCTGTAAATGTTATTCTTTCAAGGTTTCAGTCCTGCTAGAATACAATAGTCAGTTCAGTCTTGTAATACACTTCTTTGTTCTCCTTGCAACATTACTTTAGCAGTTGTGCTTTATCTCTGATAATATTCGCAAGGCCAACCATCTCAGAGGAAGGAAGAAAGATTTTCAATGCTTTATACATTCATTTTCCTGACCCAGCAGATAATCATCAGTGAGAAACATAAGCTTGCTGAGCTGGCTACTGCCAGGGTCAGAGTTCAAACACACTGCAGCTCCAAAGCTTCAAGCAATTACATGTAAAATCATTCTTACTGCCATATTGTAAAATAGAATAAAATGCATTACATACTATTTGCTTTTAAACTAGCACTTTATATATGTTCAAATACATATTTTTCTAACATTTTCCTCCCTTTTAATACTTTTTATTCTATTCAGAAACATAAACAATATCATATCGTTCCCTAGCCTTCTCCTTTAAGGACTTTCAACTAGGCAAGTCATTTGGTTTATATTTCAGAAAGAGTTTCATCTGGAACCAATAGCTCCAGTTCAATGTCTTGGTACAAAGTCTCAGTTACAGATATATCAACAAATTCTTTGACTAATTTTTTTCATACAGGGAATCCCACAACAGACACATGCTCCTAATTCTTTTTTAGTGAACAGCAACAAAAAAGCCCATCAGAGGGGGAACAGGAACTGGAAACATTGAATTCACCTGAAAGTGCGGTGTCGAATATTCCACCTACCATCTTATTAAATGCAAATGGTGATTTTAAGATCTATAATTTTTCTGCTCTTGTGCTAGAACCAGAACTTGTTGAGCTTCTAGCATTAGGTAACACCTTTGTTCCATCTAGTAGATGTGATGTTGCTAGGGTATTGTTAGATTTAAAGTGTTATGTTAGGAAACTAAATCTAAAACTACTATTCAACGACATCACAGGTGGTGATAATGTGAAATTAAAATTGCCTAGTGTATTTAACCCACCTCTGCATGTGGCCTTAAAAATGTTTGAATGTGCCTGTGAATTAGATATTAGGCACATGGATAAGGTCTCTATGTTGAAGTCTAGTAACGTATTTAACATCTCTAAGGAACAACTGTTAGCTCTAAATAAATTACGGTCTTCTGCAGTCAGGATAATTAAGCCTGACAAAGGGGGTGGGCTGGCCATTTTCGAACAGGCTGACTATGTGGAAAGAATGTACAAAGTACTTGACTCTCCGGCTTATGTAGCCTCTTCCTTAAATGAAATGAACATCTGTTCAAGTAGAATAAGGGGCTATTTCAGGGACCTGTTCATAAGTGGTAGAATTGACATTGACACCTTTAAATACATTGACATCTTGAACTTTAAAACACCTGTCATGTTTGGGATACCCAAAGTTCACAAAAACCTGGCTAACCCTCCAGTGAGAGCATTAATTGATGGTAGGTCATCTATTTCTTACCCTTGCTCTAAATATGTTGATTCTCTGCTTTCTAGGTATGTCAAACTCATCCCCAGTATTTGTAAAGATTCCTGGTCCTTTCTTTCCAACTTGAATGGACTAATTTTAGAAGAGACCACAAATTTTCTTACGATAGACGTAGTCGATCTATATACATCTATTCCCCACCAGGAAGCACTTGAATGGATCGAACTACTTCTAATTGAGTTGGAAGCCCCCAAGAATGTTATTAACAACGTCACTGAGCTATTGGATATCATCCTGTCTTCAAACTTTTTTGTGTTTGACAATAAAATCTTCGTCCAGAAACAGGGGGTAGCTATGGGCTCACCTTGTGGTGCAGCTCTGGCCAATTTATTTATGGCCTATTGGGAAAGGCATTTTGTATTTAACAACAAAGATTGGAAGGACAGACTGATTTATTACACACGCTTTTTAGATGACATTTTTATTTTATTCAAGGGTGATTCATTATTGGCACATTCTTTTGTTGAGTATTTGAACTCAACAACAACCTTTTTGAAATTCACTTATCGGTTTGATATGAACTCGACTGATTATTTAGATGTTAGTTTGTCAAGAGTCCCAATTTCTGGTCAGCTTAAATTGGCCATTTTCAGAAAAGATACATATGTTAATTCCTTTCTCCACTTTACTAGCTCTCACCCATTAAAACAAAAAAGAGCTATAGTAAAAGGACAACTGGTGAAGGCGGCGAGAATGTGTAGTGAGTTTAGTGAATTCTTTCTGGAAGTTGCATGCCTGAAGGTGTTCTTTTCACAGCGTGGCTATCCACTGTGTTTTGTGGACGATCTCATCAATGAAGTGTCCACTAAGAGAAGGGTTGGTTTTTATAAACCCCTTCTTTCTGTGTTACCTATAGCGGAGTCGGATTCTGAACAAATTGTCAGTGATACTTTACCACAAGGCTGTGTTACAAACTCTGTTTTAGTAAAACCATCACAGGAATTTACTTGCAGTTTTGTCACGACTTTTAATTTAAACTCTGATGCTATTCTTGGTATCTTATCCAAGAATTGGTATTTTATTTCTACACATTCATTGTTATCTGAAAAATTAGGTGTTAAACCCCATATAGTTTTTAGGAGAGGCAAGAATATGAAGGATTTACTACAAAGCGCTCCCTTAGGTGACTCTTTTAACAGGATTAAGGGGTCATTCCCTTGTGGCTTGTGCAATTAGTGTAACCTTATTAAGTCAGGCAGTTCTTTTGACATCTCAGACAGGAAATATCTCATCGAGTATAGGATTTGTTGTGATACTAAATCTATAATTTACCTGGCCTTTTGCACACGCTGCCCTGCTTTCTACGTCGGGAAGACGGATAGAAAATTTAAGGAGCGCATATACCAGCACTGCTGTGCAATTAAAAATATGAAATGCGAAAATGCATTAGCTAAGCATGTATTCAACAATCCTGGTCATGCATTTTTGTTTATGGGCATTGACCATGTGTCTCCTTCTATTAGGGGTGGCCCTACCTCTCTTTTACTTGAAATACGTGAACTTTTATGGCAGTTAAAGTTAGACTCTTTTAATACACCGGGGCTTAATGAAAGCTGTAATATAGCCCCAGTGTTAAAATATAAATCATATCTTAGGTGAGACCCAAGATCTTTAAACATTTTTGGTTTTACAGCTTAATCTATTTGAGATTTATTTGTTGACTTCTTTGTTTCATTTTGGGTTTATTATTATTTTAAAACATTCATGATACAGACTTTTCTAGGTATATTTAGTATATATACACATTATATATATAGGGGGTGTCATCATTGTATTTACATATACTATTATAGTTTGTTGCTTACATTTAAAAATGCGTTTTAGTTAATGGAAGTTTCTGTTGTTACCACCACTGTGTTTGGTGTTTGTTTATTACGATCTATATGTTGACATCTTACCAATACAGATATATATATATATATATATATATATATACATATATCTTTTATGGTTGTACATTACATACATTTCTTAATTTTATTTCATTTAGTATTTATTTAGCAGAAGAAAAAGATTTCTGCATTTGAAAAGCATTTGCACTTTTTATTTTGATTGCCCTTTTAAATGTATAATTGCATAAGCAATTGATTTTTGAGCGGGCTTTTTAATTAATTAAGCATTGGTACTTTTGTATAAAAGGAGTCTATTTTTTGTATGTATTTTAAATTCCTCTGAAGAAGCTACATTGTTCTGTGGCGAAAACGCAATTTTTCTTGTGCATTCAATAATAAAACGCGTTAAGGATATTGTTGGGCTTGGTGTTCCTGTTTGTCTGAAGCTTCTTTCGTCTGTTCATATTGTAAAATAGAATAAAATGCATTACATACTATTTGCTTTTAAACTAGCACTTTATATATGTTCAAATACATATTTTTCTAACACAATGATTAAGTTGAGCATTTTCTTAGTAACAAGCCATATGCCACTGATTACTTGTGTATGTAGACTCCAAGAAGACCTACTAAGATTCTGAGATTGCATATCAGACTGCATTATAAAAACAATGTAACAAGTTATATAAAAGATAAAGAAAACTAGGCTGAATTTTTACTTGAAAGCCCAACTGTAATGTGCTAATCAGCTATATATTCCTGCTTTTGGGCTTGACATGTATGAAGATATGCCTGAGTCAGATCACATGATACTGTGTGCTATCACAGTGAGAACAAATCCAAAAAAATGAAGGCATAATTTGTTTTTAAATCAATTAGCTAAGGAAGTGACCTGATCCTTCTGAACACAAGTTCTACTTTCTTCCTTTGCTTCTTTTATTTATTTATTTAGTTGTTTTAGACTAGACAATTTGCTCAGCAATTGTCATCTACTCAACTGGCCCATTTTCGCTAATTATCACTGTTACTACCTCGTCACCCCAACCCTCCCTCAACTCATCCTTAAGTAAGAATTTTCCCCTTCTACTCTCTTACTATTCTTTAGCTATATATACATAAAGTACCCCATATTACCATCTCTGCTAATATTTTGCCTTCTTCGGTTCTTGCTGGCTTTTCCTCTAATGAACTCCTCCTTCCATCTGTTAACTTTAAGCACTGGACAACTAGGTTTCTCTATGCAATGTTACTAACCCATCCTTCCACATGTACTGTTTGTAATTTTTTTCTCCTGTCTTCTCCATCTTTTCATAATCTCTTTTTAATCACCTTGCCTTTAGCAACAACTCATTCCTTTCATTCCAAGTCCACTCATGTCTACCTTCTTCTACCCTGGAAGAGACATAATAGCCAGTCATTTGATATCTTTCTGTTATATACATCATTCCATATTTCCCACAACTTTCCGCATTCTCTTTGCACCTCTGCACAGTAGCATCACATATCTATTTCTGCTCTTTGTATGGCCAGTACCTAATTGCATCTAATTAGCCTTCATTTTTTTATCCATTTCAGACTCTTCTACGACCTCTGCAATAATTGAATACAAATCCTGAGCTTAACTTCCCACCATCAGTCATCTGCTCATGTCCTGCAACTCCGTTCATACCTTAAATGTGCCCACACATCATTCTGTTTCACCCAACTCTTCTTTAATTTCTCTGACTCATTAAACCCAAATCCCTACATTCTTATATATGTAACCTATTCTTACTTTCCCCTGCTTTCCAGTCCATCTTATTGTCTCTTCTCTCTAATTCTGCTTCAGTTACTCTCCCCTCTTATCTTATTTTCTTGTGAATCACTGTCATCACTTGTCTATACATCAACTCATACCACTCTTCCAACCCATAAGCCTCATGCAGTCTTTAAAACACACCCTCATCTAGTCCTCCAACCCATACTTCTCATGTAATCTTTAAAGCATAGCCTCAGCCAGTCCTCCAACCTGTACTCCTCTTGCAGTCTTTAAAACCCATCATCATCTTACCTTAATCCAATATATATATAGCTCGCGTGCACACACAAACACACACACACATATGCACGTACACTCAAATGCTGCCACAAGTGCACGTGAGCATTTACACACACAAGTGCGCGCGCACACACATACACACAAACACACACACACGCATGCATACATACTACATAGCAAAATCAAGTTTTTTCTAGATTTGTCTAGTGAACAGATTAAGGTGCTTTAGATCTGATGGAAGCAGAGCCATATCCAGCACTAAGCAAGCTAGGCAGTTACTTAGGGCCCACTTGATAGGGAGTCTAACTAGCTGGGGGGGGGAGCTGTTGGATGGGGGATGCCAAAAAACTTACATTTCTTCTTTAAGAATGCACTGTGTGTGTGTTATATTTCATTTTTCAGGACACACACAGAGTGTATCATTGATAACATCCATACGTGCATTGTACATGCACATTCAAACATTATAAACAATTTTTAAGAGATGAGCATGGGTTTTATTATGGAAAATTGCCATTCTGGATGAACATGGAGTAATAGAGGTAGAGTTGTATGTGTGTGAAATGCCCCAGTTACGGATGGTAGGTTGGTTGGCGTATTCCCTATACCTTTAAGACAGGATCCTAGAGCCTGAATCCACTACATCAGTTGCCAAATTGTCATCAGCAAATGCATTTCAAAGACTGTTGAGTTTCTGTACATTTCCAATGAATGCTGAATTTTTGTGCATTTTGCAGGAATCTGAGTTACTGTGCATTTTCAAGGAATGTTGACTTTCATGGGAAGAGAAGTTTACTGTTGCTCATGTCTGTTTTCAATGTGTAATTGTTTTGTTTAGCAAATGGCTATCAACAATGTTTGTGCTACAAATGTAGTGTTAGTATATCAGCAGGTAGCATACTTGCCTTTGGTGCAGAAAGCTATGGGTTCTTCTCCTACTTCTTTTAATTCCTCCAAGACCTTTGGGTTTTTAATACCACGATGGGAATGGACTCCATTCCTAAGTCAAAGTATGATTAAAGTTTATGAAATTAGTATTGTTTCAATCTTTGATGTTAGCCAGAAGTGTTCTTCGCAGTACCCGCAATGTGCCCAGTACTGACTCCTTCTGCAATTCATATGGAGTTACCTGTATTAGTAACATACCTAAGTACAAGTGTAAATTTTTTTATAAGGCCATTGCTCCTACCACTAATGGAACTCTCTGGATATCCTTCTTCCACATTGTCCTCATCTCTGCTTGGAAATCCTGGTGTTTTATAACTTTGTCTCTCTGTACATAAGACACTGTAGTCACTGGGTGTAGCAATTTCAATGATCAGTGATACTTCTTTTCCTGTACTAATATCTCTGGTTTTCTCCAATCTATTTTTGAACTGTTGGTAATGGGTGATCCCATGTGATATCATCTTCATCATTTTGTGTAATGCTTTGCAGCTCATGTTTCTAGTCTTTTTCAGCTACTTCAGCATTATAACGTTTGCACAATCCCCAATGCAACAGTCTTGCCCCATTATTATGCCTCTCAGTATTCAGTAGTTTATCACAACCAGCAATGAGGTGTGTGACTGTTTCCAATTGTTTTAAAAAACCTACATTTGTCTGTTTCTCCACATGTCCAGTGTAGGTGAAGGGCTGATATTGCAGTGCTCCCTTTAAAGGGGGATGGGGTCCTGCACTCCTAAGTGTGTCCTCCTTTGGATGTGATGCATAATAACTATGAACCTGTTGTGACAACCATTTACTATTGCAATATTACCAGCCTACCATTTTTAAAATGCAACATGGTCAGGTTATTCTTCAAGGGCAGCAGGCACTGAATTTGCACATAAAACACTGATATGTAAAGTTTTTTTTTTTTGCCAGAAGCAATTTCTTCATAAGTTTTAGATCTATTTAATGTGAAATTATTCAGATGACTTTAACTTCTGCAGAGATTGGTATACACTGACTGATATTAGTGGATTGTAATGAGAGAAGGCTATGGGTTCTACTCCCATACCTTGTAGATTGAGTGTTGATATTGTAGTGCTACACTCCTAAGTGTGTTCTTTGGATGAGTTACCTAATAACTACAAACTTGTTCCTGGTTTGACAGCCATTCCCTACTGCAATATTACCAGCCTACCAGTGTTTTTAAATGTAACACGGGCAGTTTGTTATTCAAGGGCAACATGCACTGATTCATGAAACACTGGAATGTAAAGTTGTTTGCCAGCAGCAATCTCTTTACTAGTTATAGATCTCTTTAATGTGGAATTATTCAAAGGACATTTACTTCTGCAGAGATTGTGTATATTAAATGATATTAGTGGATAGTAATGACAGAAGTTAGAGTGGCCTTTTATGGTTGAAATTTTCTGTTATAGGTAGTTTTGTCATTATTGGTGTATACATTTTGTTTTATTGCTTACTGGAAAATGTTCAAACCTACAAATTTAAAATACATTCTAACATATGGTGCTGTATTATACAAGGAATATAATTTAATACAATCAGGAAGGTGAATCAAAGAACACATATATGCATGCATAGACTGAAATATGTGTGCAAGGGGCTTATGGTTTTGAAAACAGCCCAAAGGTAACTTAATGCACCAGATGCATTTTCTTTGAATATGGGTTTCAATTAATGTTAGTTTCAAGGGCAGAAAAGCTTAATGTTCATGCTATGTCTATTTTCATTGTGAAACTGCAATGTTTTGTTTAGTAAATGGTTATCATTGTTTGTGCTATAAAATTTGACATAAAGGTTTTAAATATCTCTAATCATTATAGAAGTAAAGCAGAAAATATGATATACACTGAAAGGTTTGAACTGTGTTTATGGCACATGTGGAGAAATAACCAAGTAATGGGACACTGGAATGGCTGGGGGTGGGGTTGATGCCAGGGAGGTGCACTGATGAGTGGGTCTGATCCATACCCTGTTTATGGCTCCATTTGACCATGATCTGACTCTGGATAGAAATGATTTTAAGTAATAGCTATATTTATTTTGAAGGGTCTTACTTTAAACCAAAATCAGATGTTCCTATGGATGCTCCATGCACACTCATGTTTGCAAATGTGATCATAGCAGAATGGGAAAGAAAATATATTTTTAATTTGCAATTTATTTCATCTTGGAATTTTTATGTTGGATATCTGGATGATATTTGTATATTATGAACTTATACAAAGGAAAAAAATTGAAATCATTTTTAATATACATTAATGGTACAACAGAATATTTTTTAAATTTACTTGGGAGTATTCTAAATGTAAGTTATGTTATATAGATGTTGAGATTACTAATGATGTTAAGACTAATAAATATATAAAAAATTATATAGGAAGTCTACATATTCAAATACTTTCTTAAATTATAACAGCAGCCATCCAGTGTATCAAAAGAAAGCCATGATAAAGGGGCGGTTAGTGAAATTTGCACATATGATATAAATAGACTCATTTTCACAAGAATGTTCAACGTTTAACTTTTAAGGAGATGTTAATAAAAAGAGGCTATCCAGAGATATTTTTACAAGATATACTTGAAGATTTTTGTAATAAAGGAAATATGTGTTTTATATACAATTGTTGGGGGTTACAGGTGATAATCATTTGGGGGAACAAATATTAAACAATAATAAATATGAAAAATCTATGGTCATTGCATATGATCTGGTAGCCAATATATCAGGTCAATTATTATGAAAAACTAGGACATTTTTGTGTATATTAGGGAGATTTTAGGTATACTGGAAAGGAGACAAGATTTCTTTATAGAAAGGGAAGAAGTTTACAGTGACATGTATACATATGGAATGTGTACGCTATGTAGGTATATTCAGCAATTCAACAAAATTATCAATAACAATGTGAGGATAAAATGCAGAGAAATATACACTTGAAATTTATTTGGTTTATGTAGCAATGTGCCAAAAATGCCTAGGCTTCTACATTGGTAAAACAAGGCAGCTCTCACAGAACATGTTCATGGACATGGCTATGATATAAAAAGATGTTCTGAGAATAAGGCACTTTGAAAACATATCAAGATAAATCTGAGACATTAATTAATTTTTTTTGTAACAGAAAGGTCAATAAGAATTTAAGGGGAGGGTTATGGATTGGAATGAAGAAAAGGAGTGTACTGGCAACTTAAGCTAAGAGGGGCACATTTTCTTGGTTTTAATGATGTGGTTTCAATAGGGTGCACATTGAAAATGAAACTTGGGGCGTGGCTAGGATGCTGAACTGATAGCTGCACTTCATTTCAGCTCTCTTACCTCAATACAATTCCTGACAGGAAGTTTACAAAATAATATTTAATTTGAAGAAATTTTTATTACTAATTTATTTCTAATAACTCTGAGCATCTATAAGAAAAATGTTATTGTCAGAACTTGAATAATTCCTGTCAAATTAATTACTGGAAAATCCAATATCAGCTTTACAGCATGAGTCATCTAAGGAATACAGCACAAGACTCTTCTCTCAAAAAAGACCTGCAGTCTCTCATTACAAATATACAGGAACTTACAATAAAAATCGACAAGATGGACAATAAAATAGATACTTTTAAAGAAAAGTGCTCACAACAACTGGAACAGCTTCAAGAAATGTTTACACAGCAGAAAGGACAGATATCACTTATTGAACAGTCATTAAGTGACATTGACACTAGAGTCCAAATAGAAGAACAACAAACTGAATTCTTACTTCAACAGAACACATATTTACTAGAAAAGCTTGATGATATGGAAAATCGAATAAGAAGAAATAATATTAGAATATATGGTCTACCAGAAAAATCTGAAGGGGATAATATGATAAACTTTCTTCCCACGTGGATACCAGATGTAACAAAAATACCTGAAGCTCTTTCATATGGTATAGAACGGGCACATAGATCACTAGCAGCTTCTGGAAATGCTTCTTCTCTGGGTAAGAACAAGCCGAGATCTATAATTGTGAGACTTTTTTCTACACAAGATAAAGATCTTATATTAAGAAATGCTTGGGCAAATTCTCCCATCAAATACAATGATTCATTAATAAGATTTGACAATGATTATTCTACAAAGGTGGTTTCAAAAAGAAAATAATTTCTACCAATAATAAAAACCTTGAAGAAAAAGCAACTGAAAGTCCATCTTTTATTCCCAGCAAGACTGAAAGTGTTTCTACCAAATGGAATAAAAAATCTTTGAAACAGTAGATACAGCAATAAAATACCTTACCAACCACACATCCTAACACACGAAGAATCTATGGACTGGACAATAAGTACACTGAAGAGAAATGCTGAAGTAAATAATTGGAAAACTGTTGAGCAAAAGAAAAAAAAACTAAAGGACAAATAATCTTACATATGTTATATTCTGTAAAAATCTAAATAATAATACTAACAACAAAAGAAAAGTTCTTACTGTTTTCAAGTTACACCAAAACAGGTACTGTTTTCAATTATATTTTAAATGTCAAAATTAGCATAAATGTAAATACATTTATCTTAAATCACATCAATATACTAAGCATAATTTAAACATTACTCTATTTTTCATTATTATCCATCTATTATTTTCGTAGTCTTAATCAGAGTAATCAATGCATAATAATGCTCCCAAATAGTTATTTATTTATTTATTTATTTTCTCTCTTTGTGTTTTGTTGTTTTTATTTTTTTCTTCTTTTTATAAAAGCTTCATTAACTTATAATATTTTAATCAGTATATGGTTATATTGCTTAATAGGTATAGTAATGGCTGCTATATAACTTATTATCAGTTACTTTCCTGACAGCATTACTTTTTATATGTTAAAAGTGCCCCTGTTTGGATAAATGCTAATGCTGGGTGGAAATGTGTTGCTTTTAAAATGAAGTATTTCAGTTAGGATGTATCATAAGACTACTTTAAATAATCTTAAAAGATGTTCTGCGTTTGACCCATATGCACATACTGATATAGTCCAGTGAAGGAATGTGTTTTGAGTGATAGTTTAAGGCTGTGGGTCGGGTGTGTTGTGGCTCCGGACATCCGGAGTTGGAAGATGCTTGTGACTAGCTTAGATATCCTGTTGTCTTTTATTTTGTAGAGAAATAAGGCATAGCATGTTTAAAATGCAAAGTTTGATAGTTGTGAACACTACTCCGCAAACGAGAGTGCTCGCGTGCACACTACATGAGTTTGTCACCAAGTAAGAGAAGGGAAAAGAAAAAAGAAAAAACACATACCTTTTCCCACTTGGTTCTTGAGACAATTTAACAGCCACAAACATCACTAGAAAGTTGAGTTACTTATTGCTTGTCGCATTTACTTGTGTACGCCATCCCCTGACTCTTTCTAATTGATGTCTAGTCAGAAAATAAGCTAGGTTCACATTTAAAGATACAGAAAACTAAATTCCTTCTAAGGAAACGTAAATAATATAAAAGGTTCATATAAATATACACAGATATATATTTTTGAAGCACTTTCATTTTATGGCTACTGATGTCTTCTAGCACCTTGATAGATAAGGACATATATCTGCTTGTCTTTCTGTCAGTTTAGATTTCCAGACATTTTAGCTATCCCTTACTATGTTTTATACAGCAGAGTTTAAAGAGCAGAAATTAATCATCAGCAAATAAAATCACCGCTGTTTTACAAATTCTCTAAAAAGCTAGTAAATGTCAAGCAACTGACAGGTTTATTTTAAGGAAAATTGCCATTTCCCACACTGGTGCTCCTACAAAATACTACTAATGTCCTGCTACCAAAATATGCCCTCAAGTGGACAAATGGGATGCAACAAGAAGGCTAAATGTACATTTAGCAAATCAAGCATTTACATAACAGTATAATACACTAGATAGAGAAAGTAAAAGCAATAATTACATAAACAACTATAATAAATAACATAACAATAGTGGATTTAACCCATTGTGTCAATTATACAATATTTATATCCCATATAGCTTTGAACTTTGTCGAAGCATCTGTGTTCTACACACATATTGTATTAAATCTAATTTGAGTAGAAGAGGGAGAGGCTTAGCCCACACCCTAATTTATTACTAAGTTACCATGCATTATGAACATACATTGTGGCAGGTACTCAACGAGCTATCCATCCTTAGATGGCTCACGTTGTTCCCATTTGCTCATCTGAATAATGACTGTGGCTGTACTCTTCTTATTATATTACCTGGCTGTGGCTTCACCCTTCTTATAATATTACCTGGCTTTTTACATTATCAAGAATGACACAATACTAGTGTATGCCGGTATATCATGTTACTGCTAGTGTAAACAAAAATGCTTGACAATGCAACTGTAATTCTTAAACTTTTCTGCAGACAAATGTATTGTCTAGCAGTTGAGAGCCTGATTGTTCCTAATCAGCAGACCTGTATTTTTATGTTCCAATATGACTACATGAAAAGATACCAATATTAGTCTGCAAGTTTAGTAAGCAGTAAATTCATTGGGGATTAATTCGAGGGGACACATATTATAGCTAAAGCACTTGACATTTGATAAATGTATCCTCTCAGTGATGTGTTCTATCTAGTCATTAACTATAAAACAACTTTTCTGAGAAATATTGTTGTAATGCCAGTTAATTATTTGAATTAAATATTTCTATATACAGTCATAAAGCAATTACTAGGATAAATAATACTCTTGCAGTGCATGGGTCACCATAGCTATCCTCTGATGTTAGAGGAAAAACAAGCTTCTTAAACACCTTTTTGACATAATAAAGGTGTTACCCCATAGTTTAAATACATTTTGTCTATTTACTGCAAAATGGGTTAGGAATTTTAACCTGTAACATTTTCATACATAATAGTTTAAATCTTAGCAGCTTCCATTATTTTGATATGTTCTCCAGTATACTTTTATAAAGTCATAAGATTAAATTACTGGTGTTAAGTAAGTCAAAGTTATATCTCCAGCACTTATTGTCAGCAGATACACTCACTGGTTAAGTGTCAGTCTAAACTGTATGAGTTAATATGTGATATACATAGATGTTTGCTTTAAAAATGTGGTCAAGTACACTGCAGTTTCACCTCTGTACTGTGTCAGTTTTGATTATACAAAGTCCCTCTGAAAGATGATAGAAGTGTTAACAACAAAACACTCAATCAAGTAACAACATTATAAGTAGTCTCTTGGATAAGGGAGATGTCTAAATTGTGATCTTGTTGTCTCCCGCCATGGGAATTGTCTTTGAAAAGCTGAAACATGCAATCAGAGGAACATATTTAATGTCTACTAAAGAAATATTAATATATGTGTACATTGTATTGCATTTCAGTTTATGTTAAACATGAAATATGATGTGGTTTCAGAACTATTCATGTTTTTATTCCAATATGACTTTGCAAATATTAATTTAAACACTGGTTTCGGACTTGAGTAGTCTAAAACAATTGCACAACAACGGTATTGTATTATACAGTAACGTCAGTAAATAGTTTTCAACAGATGTATGAAATATACAGTTATAGATTTTAACATGATGTTTATTAATACCCTAAATTATTTTGAAATTATACTACCTTAATCTAAATATTTGTACCTTTTTGAAACCTGATTAGATATAAGTATTATTGAATTACAATAAGATGAGTAAAGAATATATGTATATATTTTAGCTGATTAGATTATCTTAATATATTATTCAATTATCTTTATTTAAAAACTAAGAGGATAAGAGAAACTGATCCAAATATTATTTGTGAGGGTAGAAAGTTTGTTTGGTTAGATTCACTAACCAAATAAAGAGATATTACCTCATAGCAATAGGGAATGGTTTTTAAGGTTAAGAATTACAAGTTTGGAAGTTCTTTGTTTTTTTTTTTTTATTCTATCACTTTGGTGTCACTCAGAAACATGCAAAATCATACAATAAAAACTTTTTGAATTCTGTATCCAAGATGGAACTAAGAATAAACAATATTTACATAGACTCACACATAAAACAAACTCAAAACTAGGAAATGAAATGATTATCCTTAAATGTTAATGGTTTAAATAATAGTAATAAAAAGAGAAGCCTATTCAAGTAAATAAACTTACATAAACCACAAATAGTCTTTTTACAAAAGACACACTTATTAGATAGAGATATAAACAATTTAAATATTAATAATTACACAGTACTAATAAACTCTCAATACAAAACAAAAAAAGAGGAGTAGGTATATTACTTCACAACTCAACTATAACACCTAAAATAATTACTACTCATCAAGATACATCAAGTATGTTTTGTCTAGTTTCAATAGAGTTAAATAAGAGAATCTATATGTTAGTAAATCTATATTGGATCCCAGGACTTGGATTAAAAACAGTTAAACAGCATTTTGAAGAGATAATTCATTTAACTAAGGGTAGTCTGATATTGGCAGGAGACTTCAACTGTATAATGAAAGAAAAAGATAGAGATTCTAAATCCAAAAGAAGAAAACAACCTATCTCTAAAGCACTATCAAAATTTATAGATACATTGTATTTAAAAGATATAAATGAATTTGCAGAACCAGACTCACTAATCTTCACATTTTATTCTCATAGATATTCCAAAGACATGCATCTGGAGCATTTCTCCCCGGGCCTCCGCTGAAAACAGGCTCTGTGGAACCTAGTCGGACATTCCCAGTCAACAAATGTTAAATAAATAAATAAAAATAAATAATAAAACTAACTCTAGAATTGATAGAATATATGTTGCCAATGACCTTATAACCAAAATTGATAAAGTCAAAATCATAAATTGTCCCTTATCTGATCATAATGCCATAGTCTTTGAGATAGAAATTACACCATTTTATTCAAATCCCATTACTAGGATACCTTCCTATATCACAAAATTGACAGATTTCAAAGAATTCTATGAAAAAACAATCAAAAACTTTCTAGAAATAAAATACACAGAAGATATTTCAGAAATATATGTCTGGGATTCATTAAAAGCAGTTACATATGGGAAGATATTATCCTGGTACATAAATAAAAGGAAGTTATGGAATAAAGATATGCTAGACTTACAAAACAAAGCAGATAAATTGAAACTGGAAATACAAAAGGGTAATGCTACTCAAGTTCAAGAACTTACACAAATCAATAAGAAGTATGCAGAATTGCTATATCATAAGATTATGATTAACTTAGAAAAGATAAAAATAAACTCATACTCTACTAATTCAGCACACCTGAGATACTTAACTAATAGAACAAAAAAATAATTAAATCTAAGCAAATAAAAGAAATATTTATTCCTAATACTAACAAAAGAGTTATGGAACTAAATGATATTTTAGAAGCATTCAGACTCCAATTTAACATTGATAATTCCATAAATACTCAAGATACACCTACTAAGGATATAAAAAATACTTAGAAAACAATATTCATATTAAATTAACACAAGAACAAATAGACATTCTAAACAAACCAATCAATATGACAGAATTAAAATCACAAATTAAAAAGCTCAAGACAAATAAAGCACCTGGCCCAGACAGTATGCTACCAGAAATGTATAAATTAATACCCAATCAAGCCATATATTTATTATTAAAAGTATATGATATAGCCAATAAAGATTTGAATATACCACCCTCTTGGAAATATTCATTGATATCCCCAATTATCAAACCAGATAAAGATGAGAAGCAGTGTTCCTCATATAGGCCAATATCATTACTCAATATAGACTATAAGATGTTTATGGCTATATACGCAGATATGATGAAACACTTTCTTCCTTTCTTAATTCACAAAGATCAAACAGGTTTTATTAAAGGAAGAAATACTTCAGATAATATTAAAAGAATACTAACATTAATAGATTATAGCAAACATAAAGTCCTAGATTTAAATGTAATCTTATTAGATATTAATAAAGCTTTTGATTCAGTTAACTGGAACTTTCTTTCACTAGTTCTAAAAGAATATAACTTTCCTTTTAATTTTAATAATCTTATCCAAATACTATATGAAAAATCTGCTGCATATGTTAAACTGGGATCATATAGATCAGGCCCTATAACAATCAAAAAGGGAACTAAACAAGGTTGCCCTTTATCACCATTGTTATTTGCATTACTCATAGAACCCTTTGCAAATCAAATCAGATCAAACAATAACATAAAGGGCATTTGTATTAATAAAATGTTAAACCTTAAAATCCAGCTCTTTGCTGATAACATACTATTGACTCTCTCAGATGCAAATGAGTCATTGAATGCTCTATTTAACTCCATGAATAAATTTCAAAATATTTCAGGCTTAAAATTTAATGAAAACAAAACTAAAATTATGCCTTGTAATTGTAAAAAAAAAATAATATAAACAAAAGCTTTTCCAAATATATAGTAACAGAAAATAAAATATTATACCTGGGAATAAATCTACTCAATGAATTAACAGATTCCCTAATATTTAACTATAATAAAATACTAGACAAAATAGAACAAACAATTGGTTACTGGAATAAATTTATCTTTTCAACAGCAGACAGATTATGTCTTATTAAAATAATCATATTTCCCAAAATATTATACTTAATACAAAATTTTTCATTGCCACCTCCCAAATATATTATTCAAAGATACAATAAATTAATTTTAAATTTTCTATGGTTTCCAAATAAACCCCGTATAGCCTTAAATAAACATTTGCCAGATTGGGAAGATGGTGGAATTAATTTACTGGATATTGATTTATATATTACCTCATCTGTTATTAAAAACATAACACTATGGTTAAATAATTCATACACACCTATATGGAAACAAGCCCAATGAGCAGATTTACATAGAAATCAATTATAATCACATACAAGACAACTTAATAGTAATACCATCACCCCTTATATGGATGTTAAAAGATTATTTTTTTAGGGAAAAGGAATAGTATTAATAAATTGCCATCAAACTATATAAGCTGTATGCTTTCAGTGTTCAAAACATATATAAACAAAATACCAAATATTAATTCTTGGATTTTTCTTATTTTCCCTATAGCTTTTACACCAAGTATTCTAGATACATTCCAAATATCTAAAATAAATATACTTAAAGAAGAAACATTACTCTTTTGGCATCAACTTATAGAGGAAGGGAAAATTCTAACAAAGGAACAGATCATTTATAATTATATAATATAAATAAAGACAATTGGCTGTTTTTACAAAATCTAAGGCATTTTCTTATAAATAAAATAGAACAAATGCAACCTTCAGTTAGACATGAAGCTCCAAAACTCATTGAATACCTTATTCTTATCACAAAACAGCCTTGTCAGGGTACAGGTTATTTGTCTAATATCTATAAAATTGTTAAAAAAACAAAAAACTATCATGAAAAATCATACTGGGATTATTATACTTTAATAAACAACCATCCTCCAGTTGAAGAAGAAAAAAGTAATATTCTAAAATCTTACAAATTTTCTACATTATCAAAATACTGGCAATTATTCACTTGGAGATATCTACACAGAAGTTTATATACACCACATAGGTTAGCCAAAATGTATTCTATTGAAGATCAATGTTGGAGATGCCATACCAAGATAAAAGCAGATTGGCAGGATGTTTTTTATGAATGTATGTCTCAATATGTGCTGAAAATCCATTAACTATTTTTTTCAGACTGTTTATAATGATAATTTTCAATTAACAAAGTCTTTAATTTTATTCAACTCTCCTATTCCAAACTGTGTACCAAAAAAAGACACTAAAATCCTATGGTCACTATTGGCAATTTCACGTAAAATCATAACTATACACTGGAAAAATGAGGCTTCGCCTACATTCAAGGAATGTGAGACTTTAACAACAATAGTTTCTCACATGGAAATATTAACAGTGAAGAACAGAACTAAAAGATCTACTTCTTACTATTATTCTTGGATGAAAGTACTAGAAATACTCAAAAAGATCGAAGAAGATATATCATATTATGTTTCTAACTTTATATAATATAGAATTTCAATGTTATTTGCATAGACACCAATGTAAATAGTTATATAATGGTTTGAAGTTAGTAACGTTTTAGAATTTTAAATATGTTATTTATCTTTATTTCATGTAATGTTTAAGACATCTTATTTGAAATAATAAAAAAAAAATATTTAGTGAAAATGAAACTTAATGAAAAATGGAGTAGTAAGTTATTTAAGGTAAATAATGAATTGTGGTATTTTAGGTTTTGTCTTTCTTTCATATGTTATTTTTGCATATTTTATCATGATTGGCTCAGCCATAACAATATTAATTAGTGAGTTATTAATATTAACATTGTATGGAAATTGAATGGTACAAGTCATAACGTGATGCCTTTATGGAAGTTATTTAAACTGTGTGTTTTTTGAATGTGTATTCTGATGAAGTTTGTGTTATGTTTAGGATGAAAGTGATCAATTTAACAACATTAAAGTATGTGTGGTGTAATTGCATTGTACATTGTCATTTTTAAGTATATTAGTTCTGCACCTTTTTGGTAAATTAATCTGGTAATGTTGCAGTTTTCCTTGGGATGAGCTGTCCTAACAAAAATACTTTCAGATATCAAGAGCAATGGTGCAAAAAATAAAGATACAATTATATGTTATCAGTCTGCTAACCAATTATCTTCCTTCATCTTAACCACTGAATTCACAGATTATCTAACTCTACCTGAATGTTTAAAATATTTTGTTGTAACTGAACCTGGTAACAGAGAAGGCATGATGTAAGCAATTTTTGCAGGAATGCAGTGTAGCTCTTAAGTACTGAAACAACATCCAAAACATTTAAATCTCATCTGAGAAATGGTTATTCCCATGATGTAAAAGCTATGAATTTAGAATACATACATAGTAAACTGGGAAGTGTAAACAAACCATAAGCTGACAAAGACTTTATCAATTCCTGCCATTTATCAGCTCAAGAAGAGAGACTGCTTCTTGAAAACTATGAAATTCCTTCACTTTGCAAATATCTTTCCAGACTTTCCAGGCAGCCATCAAAGAAATTAGAAATAAAGCTGCTTCATAATTTTCAGACAACAGTTCTATACAATTATACCTCAGATCAGACATTATACACAATTTTAGAAAGCTGTGTAAACAGAGCTATGATATCTGCCAGAAACCCTTCTGTGAGCTGAAAAAGATAAAACAATTAACAGTGCTCATCTTATAGCCATTTTAATCAATGTGTGCTATAACTTGATATGAAATAGTGAAACAGCATTTTTCACAGAAATCTGTGGATATTTAATGCCATTAGAGATTTTAATGAGCTGTCTGAATGAGACTCGTTTGATTTTTAAATGTTCAAATACTCTGATTATTTTTCTAGGTGTGGAAAAGATATACAAGTGTTGTATGTCTTAGGAGAAAAGTGTTTTTGTTCTCAGACTCTTCCACTGAGGATTGGTTGTCATTGACCAAAACACCAAATAGGATAACCTTTTTTGCCAGGAGATTTAAATGAAAGCAAATACTCTCCCTTTTACAAGCCTAATAAAGATAATAAACTCTGAAATCAACTGTGTATTATGGAAGGGATACAGTGATAAAAGAAAAATAACAAATTGGGGGTCTGGCTGTTGGCAAGTGGCATTTGACTGCCCTGTTACATTTCACGGAAGTGTTGAAGGTGTGATTGTTATAGAAAAAAGAAGTAGAAAGTAAAGTGGGGATGAGTAGCTCAGATTCATCTCAGAGCACAGTACATCTGACTCAATGTTTGCAGTTATAGACAATTACTTGAGAAGAAGATAGAAGTGAAGAAACAGACCAAATCGTCATTATTAGACAAGGGGAAAACATATGTCAAGGTGCCATGAAAGATGATTTGAGAAATCTTGCAATGGCTAAAAGTCCTGGAAACACCAGTAGATTAATGCAGACTGGGTACAAAGCAATAATGACACAAGGAAGAACAGGGTTTGGCCCTACAAATAGGTTCTGACAGGTTTAGGTGCACACCAGGGTTCAGCTCTGAGCCCACTGCTGTTCATACTAATGATGGACTACATTAGCAAACAGGTCAAAGGGGAACGATCAATAAAGCTGCTGTATGCAAATGATGTGGGAATATAAGCAGACACTCCAGCAAATGCTGATGGACTGAAATGTAAAACTAAAAGCACACAGGATGAAGCTGAGTACAGAGACAGTGATCATGACAGTAAAAGAAGAGTAAATAGAAGAAGCTGAAAAATATTAGAAAAAGTTACCAGCTTCTAGCATCTGGGATGAGTAAATGAAGCAAATGGACATCAGAAAGAGAAAATCAAAGTGAGAATCAATGGTACTGCAGCCACCTGGCACAAACTGTCAGGGATAGTGTACAACAGAAAGAGGAGAAGGAGGCTCAGAAATGAATGCCAGAGAGGCTTAAAACTATCTGTGTGAAACAGCAGTGTGACCGGTACTTATGTGTAACACAGATGCCTCAGATGCCTGCATGTTAAGGGCAGCTGGTGAAACCTGACATGATGAAGAAGAACTGCTTGAGATGGGTGGTAGGATGCAGACTGTGGAGAAGATGAAGAAATTAAGTTGTCAGAAATAAAACCAACGTAGTCCCACTGCAGAGAATGTCAGACAGAAAGAGATTGTGCTGGTTTGGTCACTTGCAGGAAAGCAGTAGATGAGCTGGTAAAGCAGATATAGGAGAGACAATAAAAAAGCAAGAGAATGCAACAGCATCTAGCCAAGAAATGGATGGATTATGTGAACAAATATCTGCGACCATTGGGCCTGACATTCAAAGAAGGTACAACAACAGCACTGAATCAAGAAAAGTGCTGACAGCTGAGTGAGGGGAAAATGACAGGAGAGACAAAAAGAGTACCATTTTAAATGTTAATCAGAAAAAAAGAATTACATTATAAATGGCAGCAAAGTCTTTCTCATCTAATTGTGATACAAATGCTTCTCTATAATTGAAAAATTGCACAACCTTAACAACATAATATAGCACTACTCTCCCAATAGAATATTACGCTTTAGAGAAACATCACTAATTACTATAACCAAATCATTTAATAATGCAGTTGATACTCTATATTCATATAGAATAACTAAACTACAGGGCTACATCCAATAACCACTGAAATCTATTCAGAAAGCAAACTCAGTTAAAACACTACTATAACTTCATCTATTAAATCAATGGACCTGCTCCTTTGTATCTCCTGGATTAATGCCACTGCAATCTTCAGCTTGCCACATCATTGAATAATTTCTCTTCACTTTGAATTCTATGTCCTACAGCCAATCCCCTAACCAGGTAATACTACTGGTTTGTACCTGTAAATGGATATTTATGTTCATAGGTACTTACTAGGTTATTGATTGATAAGGATCTTTTGAAGCCTAGCAGTGCATTCACAGGAAGATTGTAGTCCTTGTATTGTAAATACAAATAGCCCTGTGCCCTTATATTTTAAGTATGAATAGCCCCAAGTTGGGCAGACATTTACATGTTACCCCACTTCATAAAGATCAAAGGTGCTAAACTAGTGGTGAATTTGTGGTTTCTCTTCCATTCATCTAGATAACCTTAAATAGATAGAGCGATGTATTTTGCTTTATGTGGAGAGGCAGATGATTCCAGAGAAATCATATTCTCTGTAATTCATAGCTATCCCTCCAATATGAGTTATTTATGTTGCAGAAGAGATTAAGACTTCTTGAGTGGGTGTTTATGCCAACATTGACTTGTGGATATACACTAGGACTGAATGTATGGAGTTAATTGAGGCTCCGTAAGCAAGGCAGAGGTCACTCCTCAGTTGCCTGTAGGATGATGAGAAGAAGGATGGGACTTTGAGACAGTCCATGTAGCTTTCATGACTGATACTCATGATAATCTTGGGAACAAAGCATTGTGATCATTCAAGTTGTGGAAAATGTTTCCACAGGCACATATGGAAGAGGGCAGTATACTTGATGACTGGCCTAATATCTGCAAATACAATGGAATGATCACATACCTTGATCTGGATACCATATCCTTTCTAATAAGCTGTGCAGTAAATAAGGACTTTCTTATAATAGTGGATACTTGGAGTTTGAGGTACAGTTCATTGTCTACATAGGTTCCAGGTCCCTAACTACTGATTCAATTTTCAGGGGTATGTTATCAATACAATATTTACTTTATGCTTGCCAAAGGATACTGTTATACATTTCTTGGCATTTAGTTTTAGACCGTGGGTTTGATAGCAGCTATTTATTTGGGAAAGGTATTCTCAGAGAATGTTAACATCTTCTGTAGAGTTTATAAGGCAACAAGTTTACAGACACCTGCAATCTTGGCCAGCCATAAACCCTTGACATTATCTTTGAATCTTGAGATGTAAATACCAGAGATCAGTGGCCTAAGGATGGAATCCTGGGGTACACAACTACTCTCAAGTGTTCTAAAATAGGTAAACCAGCCCACTATAATTTCTTTGGTTCTATTAGTGAGTCAGTTTGCTATCCAATTGGTTACAAAGGGATTTACATAGGACTGACTGAGTTTATCAACTATAACTTAGTGTGAGACAGTGTTGAACACCTTTGCAAGGTCTAGATAAGTAGTGTTTACTGATTTTGTCCCCTCATACATTGCTTCTGTAACCTTCTTGAAGACGTTAATTGCATTAAGTATGCAGGATTTGCCCTTGACAAAACCAAACTAGCTAGGGTCAATAGTTTATAGGTTGCCTATGTCCTTATTTATTAATTCCATAATGATCCTTTCTGTGGCCTTAGATGTATGGGGTTATAGTTACCTGAATTTGTTGATAGCTCACCTTTTATGTTTGGAGGGAGGTGACTGTTGCTATCCTCCATTCATCTGGCACAAGGCTTGTTTGGAGGTTGATATTAAAGAGCAAGTGTTTTGAAAGCTTATATTTCAGACTGGCCAGTGGGCCCCCTGTTATGCTATTTTTCCCCATAGAAACAATAGTTATTTGAGGACTTGTTTCTAGCAGACCAGAGGGTGGGGTTTGAATGCTGGTATATAATTTGAGAATGGGGAGGTAGGGACGGGTTTGACGTTAGAACTAAATTTATTCACTAGTAGATGAACAATATCCTCTGGGTTAGAGTATCTGATATTATTTACTATCATCACAGTGCAATTCTGAGCATTGTTACTGAGGTTACTAACATAGATAAAGAAGACTTTATGATTGTCTTTCACCTGGGTGGCTGTTTTTACTCTGTATCTGACTTTGACTGGATCAAGAGCCAGAGTTCTCTGTTAAAGTTAATAAGAGCATTTTTGCCATTTAGTGTACTACATTTATTTTTATGTGCTATAAGCTTTTTCCTTTTATTGTACAGCCTGTTTATATTTGAGTTCTACAATAAAGATTTATTTTTAAATGTGTCACTGCGTTTACTTCAGAGAGGGACAGGTGCTTTTGTGCTGCTATTTGCATGTGCATAGAAGTGGGCGATGAAGGATTTCACATTCACGGAGGGGTCATCAGCATGGAAGGGAATGTTTAATTTAGCTAGCTGCATTCTCAGTTTTGTCCAAACACTTCACTCAACAATTAGTGGATAACCAAAACTTTGTTATAATAAAACAGAAGCCACCAAATGCAAAGAAGCAAACAAAGCTTTATATGATACATTGAATAAGACTTTGTTTGCTCCTTTGCATTTGGTGGCTTCCTTTCTGGAGTTGGCCAGGACTGCCGGTTCACCTCCTTTGTGGATACATATTTGGTTTTATTATTTATGGTTCAATTTGCCAGGATGAGGTAGCAACTGGTAGGGATCAAAGCTGTTCCATACTGCTGAAAACCAAGTCTAGGATTTTGTTTCCCCTAGTCGAGATGCAAACTAACTGGTCCTGTGAGTTTGTATATATGAAATCCAGAAATCTTTGGACATACATGCTAGTGAATGTATAAGTCACCCAGTGGATGGAGGAGTAGTTGAATTTCCCCCAGAAGAATGGTGTTTGAATGCTTAGGGATTCCATACCAGTCAGGTTGGATATATCGGCCAAGGATGACATAGAGGGTGTCCTGCAATTAGCTAAGATGTGATATGGGATTTTGTTAATGGTAAGCTGGACATGGAAACGTTCCAGGTAATAATCCTGTCTAATAAGTCTCTAGGTAAAATTTTGTTTAATGAATACAGAGACACTACCACCTTTAGTGACTTAATTTAGTGCAGTGGGTCTGAATGCACTGTGTCAGTCATGCCTTGAATGAATAGAGTTCTATCAGTTGTCTTGAGCCAGGTCTCCATTTGATGCATATATCGATGAATTCCTGGGGAAGGAGTGTCTGTAGGGGGAGGTGTTTTTATTAAGACTTTTATTGCTGAGCAGCAATACCTTAATGCTTCCATATTCTGTTTTGTTATGGTGAAAACTTTTGAAGAACAGTGTTACCTAAAAATGGCACTGCGAAGGGGGGGTTGATAACGTTTTTGCCAATATATAACAATCTTGGGAGTTAGGTGCAATGCAGTTTACTCTATCTATCATCCCTTCCTATATATACATGTGTGTGTGTGTGTGTGTGTGTGTGTGTGTGTGTGTGTGTGTGTGTGTGTGTGTGTGTGTGTGTGGTTTACCATCATATAATCAAATCCGCGTTGTACAAACAGCATATTTACTGAACAGTAAAGCAGAATTAGAGTTAATCGTCATTTAAAAATGTCAAATAGAATATATGCGGAATGCCGAATTCAGTATTCACCATTCTGTAGAATGAAGAAGGTAATTCATATTCCTGCCACTTCGAAACTTTTGTATTTGATATTTTGAACTCATGCTGCATTCCTTTTGCGACCATTACCATTGGTAAACTGACGTTCGAAGAAATGATGGTAAACGTGTGTGTGTGTGTGTGTGTGTGTGTGTGTGTGTGTGTGTGTGTGTGTGTGTGTGTGCATATGCATATATACAGTACCCAATTTGAGTTGAGTGTTTGTGAGATTGCTGAGAGTGCTTGTTAGTTTGGTTGCATTTGGGAGGCTTTTGTGGTTTAGATAAGTTGCTTTTATGAGCTTCAGCATATGTAGGTCTATGTGATTGGTCTGTACTGTGTATGGTAGGTATAGCATGATGTTGTGTATTACTGACAACATGTGTACCATTTGTTCTGGCTGTATGTGAGAGCCTTCCCTCCAATGACATTGTATACTTTTTTATAATTATTTGGTGGTTGTCAGTATACAGGAAACAATTGTTATATTGTCTCACGATGCTGGGTACAGACAGAGTTGGAAATTGCAGCTTCATAGTTGATGTTTAAATGCGTAGGATGCAGGGGGAGTAGTATGATTGGGGATTAGAGTTGTTTCACTGAAACATGAAAAGCAATGCTCCTCTGCACACAAAACAGGTACTTGCTGTGCAACTGCAGAGTACTAAGTCCTCAAGGAAATTAGGAGGTGGGTTTTATAAGGAAAGTTAAGGTTCTAAGTACCTGCATCTATGCAATATACAGTTAACTGCTGCTACATGATGAGAAGAGTCACAGAAATATGATAGACATATACACGCAGTGGAATTTAAATAAGTTCAAGCAAACATCTGGCCAACAGCAGAACAGCACACTCTCAGGCTTTTTCAGTAATCACCAGCTCAAAAACGACTCAGTATCTCTCTACTGCTAAGTATAAACCAGATCTTTGTAACTTTAGATCACCAATCAGCCAAAATAAATGCGGATCCACCAGGGCTGAACTTTATAATGTAGAAATTAAAAAAAACAAACAGCAACTGATACTTACCTGAGGGTTGAGTAAGAGTTAAGGTTCTTGATTTTTTACTCTTGGCTTGTTATATGACTTCTTTAGTAGCATAAATGCACAAATCAAAGAGAGTAAGAAGTGGGCTCTTCAGACAAAAAATTGGTATCTAAATATACTTTAAAGTTAAATTTATCTAGAGCTCACATGCACTGCACTCGTGTGTCCAACCATGAAATTGGAAGTGCAGTCTTCTTCTAGTGATAATTCAGTTTCCTTCTCACATTCATTAGTAAAGTTTTATGAGCCTCAGCTGTATAATAATATTGCTTGGTACTACACATTTGCAATTTATTCTACTACAAATATATATATTTGTATTAGAGGTCATTCATAAATAACTTATTTAATCTGCATATCATCATATACAAATGTTTCTTCACTCTAGAAATCCTCCAAAGTCTCTGTAATTCACATTCATTTAAGCAACTATTATACTAGTTTTAACCTTTAATTTCAACATCTGACAGTGTCACACCTTGAAATTTTACCATCATCATGGTTTACAAATAAAGGCATGCCTTTACCAATACGTTGTAAATAATATTGTTTTTCTACTTTCTCTTTTGTCTTATCACACTCAAACTTAAACTGAATATATTCATGTAGTCTTGTAAACCTCAACTATAATATGCAAATATATTATCTGCTTGGACTCTATTTTGCAATAATCCACATTTTTATTAGGTCTCAAGTTCGTACTGACTGACTAGTTTACAAAAAATGCCCTTTACCCAATCCATGCATCATTATTAATGATATTATTCATTCTAGAGATTTTCCATTCTAAACTACTTGAACAATAATAGTATGTTTCATCAACACGCAGAAAAGAGAAAATTAACTGCTTATAACCTTCATTTTAACCTCTAGAAGTATCACTTATTAAATGTCTAATTTCATCATTTGCATGCAGACTCACAAAAAATCTGACCATCTTATAAATTAGTAAAGAGTTTACTCTTAACTCATTTATCAAACATAATATAGAAAAATAACAGTCTAAAAACGTTCTCTTTTTTATTTCAAAAAAAGCAGAGCATCAGTTCTCTACTCATATCAGTTAGAAATATGTTTTATGGTCATATCTGTTTCAAGGAAGCCAGCAGGATTTTTTGCAGGGGGGGTACAAACCCAGAGCCCCACCCACACAGCCCCCCCTCACCCCCGCAGCCCCCCCGCAGCTATTTCAGTGTCCCATTACTTGGATATTTCTCCCCATTTGTCACAGACACTGTTCAAACCTCTCAGTTTGCATAATGTTTTATGCTTTACTTCTACAGTGATTACAGATATTTGGATTTCAATGACAACTTTTATTTCAGATTTTATAGCACAAACACTAATAGACATTTACTAAACCTAAACAAAACAATAGTCTTACAATGAAACAGACTTAGCATTAAAACTTCTCTACCTTTGAAACCCACATTCACTGAAACAGCATTGAAACCCACACTCAAAGAAAATGCATCTGGCCAGTGGCAGGGTAAGTTTACCTTTGGGCTGTTTTGAAATCATAGTCTCCTTGCACACATTTTTAGAGCTATGCAAAAGTTCTTTGATTCACCTTCCTGACTGTATTAATTATACTATATAATAATTGAATTATATCCCTTATATAATATAGCACCACTTGTGAGAGTGTGTTTTAAATTTATAGTTCTGAACATTTTTCCTTTAAGCAATGAAACAAATCATATGAACCCATAATGACAACCTGCCCAATTCAGAACATTTCAACCATAAAGGGCCACTCAAACTCCTGTCATACAATCCACCAATATCAATCAATATGCAGTATCTCTGTAGAAGTAAAAGTCATCTGAATAATTCCACATTAAAGAGATCTGAAACCAATGAAGAGGTTGTTGCTAGAAAACAACTTTATATTTCAGTGTTTCATTTACAAATTTGCTGCCTGTTGCCCTTGAAGAATAAATTGCCTATGTTGCATTAAAATAAATGGTAAGCCTGTATATTGCAATAGGGAATGGGGGGGGGGGGCAAGAAAAACAGGTTCATAATTATTAGGTGTCTCATCCAAAGGAGGACATACTAAGGACTGCAGTACCATACCCCCTTAAAATACAAATGTACATGCTGTAGGAATAGAACCTACAGCTCTTTGCATCAAGATGCAAGTATGCTACCTGCTGTGCTAACACTGCTTTAAAATTGTATACCACAATAATGATACCATTTGCTAAACAATCTCTATCTCTCTCTCTCTCTGATTCTGTCTGGCTCTCTCTCTCACACACACACACACACACCTCAACTTCTTAGTGCAAGAAATCTGGATAAAGCCGAAAATAAACAGGGACAGATTATAAATATTGTTTTCATGAACTTACAAAATTGCTAGAATAACAGGATTTATGTTGGTATGCATTTTTCTAAAGGATATGATGTCTAAAACTATTTAGCAACTTCAATCTTTTTTAGGGGGAATATGGGGCAAAAATCTGGACATTCTGCAAAAACCTGAACACCTGAGGGGTATGCTACCTCCCTTTTATACATGCACACACATATATAGTTATCTACATATATAGATATATAAATAGAAATATAAGAATACACACTACATAAGCTGGATAATCTACGTGCAACATAAACAAAAAGCTCAGAATCTTCTCTTGAAGTGTATAATAATAGAGACTGATTCAGTCTGTGATGCTCTGTGTTTGCCTTTATATTTCAGATCTCTTGAACATGCAGATGGCAAATAGCAGAATTCATTAGGCAACCCTTGGTCTCTCTCTTTCTCTCCATCTCCTTCTTCCCCACCCCTGCTCTTCCTTAACCCTTTCTGACTTGCAAACGTTTATAGTACTGTTGTTTTCTCAGTTTCATGTGGTTTTATTTTAGAAAAAACTGAAGGCAGCATTTTTAGTATCTTTAGCTTAAACCTACAGTTTAAACATTGCACAGAAGAATGCATTAGCTTTCCCCCTCTGTGGAGTTCTTATATTATCTTTTCTAAATATCATTTTTTCTTTTTAATGCGAAGGGGTATTTTTATGTTATTAGAGTCATTGCTGCATGAAACAGATTTGCGTATTGCGTTATCTAGTTGAGGTACGTGATTATTGTGTGTGTGTATGCGCAAGTTTTTTTTTCAAGTGAAATTTTTTTTTAAGTGAATGAAAGCAGTGCTGAAAACACACCAGTTTTTGTAAGTGGCATAGACACATGCGCTGATCCTTTGGCTTCATCTTCAGGTGGTCATTCCTTTTCCCATAAAAGTTATTCCCTTAAACAGTAACCTAAGGAGCTGTTTACTATTGCAGAACAGCCTGTTCCTGATTTCCTCCAGTTAATCAGTGGTGTGGTAGTCTGTTGCTGTTTTATTTACATAGAAACAGCCAAAATGTATCCTACATCTGATTGTCCAAAACATGAGCATCTGCAGTAAACCATAGCCAACCATGTAATGATTTCATTGCCTTACAAAGAAGGTGATGGCACAGAGTTCCAAAAAATACTGTTTACTAAATATTTTTGAATTTTAAATGCAAATGTTTTCAGCTCTTGAAATCTAGGTTTTCTTAGCTGGGAAGTATTGTGATCAAACCGTGAGATTAAATGTATATTATTGTTTGAAGTTTCTCTCTCTTTTGTAGTTTTGGATACATGAAAGCAAAAATAAATGTATACAAAATATATAAAAGAATAAAAAGTGATAGATGCAACAACATGGCCTGGCAAGCATGTCAGTTTTAGGCTTTTATAATAATGAATCCCTGGTTAAACTGTTAGCCCCTTTGTCTCTGATTAGGTCTCAGTTTGGCTGTATATTGGGGGGTTGCTTCAAAAATTCAAGGAGCATTTAGAATTTAGACTAGATTATTGAAACTGCATTAGCATTCTCCAGACTTCAGTTTAACTAGGCATACAGTGTCTTTTTCTGACCCATTTTCCGCCTTTCTTCTTTTAAATGCATTGCACACTAACCTTCTTGCCTCCACCTTTTGATTTTTTTCTTGCTGCTTATATACAGCCTGCACGTCAGATCATAAGCTAGTTAACACAAATCAGATCCTTTTGCCACTTCTCCCTCTAAGTAGTTTAGAAGAAAAATGAAATCAAAACTAATCAAGTAAGAATCATGTTGACTTAAATGGAATATTTTCAGTGATTTTAAGTTCTTAAATGCATTCATCAGTTGTTGGTTTTGGATATTTGTGCAATATACTTTGGTAATTGTGAAACTAACATTATGCAGTCTAGAATAATAGTAATTGGTAAAATTAAATTTTTTATCTCTGCGATATTTAAAAAAATGTGATCCAATAATCTTTGAATTGCTTATGGTAATTCTTTATTAACATAAATCACATCTTATAATCATAAGCTACTTTTTTGTAATAAAGTATACCTTAAATGATAAATAGCTAATCTTTTTAAATAAATGTACTTTTGCAATCTCTTTGGAAGAGGTTGCACTTGCCTTCATAATAATTATTATGTAATAAAATAATTATACTAATAGAAATATCTTTAATGATTACATTATATAGTTTTAGCAGTACAAAAAATGTATTCACTAGCAACTGCATTGTCATTTTTTAAAGCTATTTGATATGCATTTTGTATCTGTATATGCAAGTTTGAATACACAAATCGTATAAATGAAGCATAAAACATGCATACAACCCATCTTCTATCACTTTCTGTTGTTACAGGAACCAGGTTTACATAGCATGCTTTAATTTCAGATCCTGTAGTTGTTTCCTGTCTAAGAAATGTGTAACCATAACATTTAAACTGCGGGAACATATATATATATATATATATATATATATATATATATATATATATATATATACACACACACACACACACACACACACACACACACACACACACACACACACACACACACACACACATACACACACACACACACACACACACACACTGTGCACCTATTAAACACTTAAAAACACACACGCACACACAGGATAGTGTAAGGAGGTCACACAACTATTTCAACTGATTTACATATTATTTTGAGAGTAAACACCTGCCATGTTATTTTCCAGTTATGTTACTTCATATTAATGCCATGCTATCTAAACATGGAAATTAAGTACAGAGGTTTGTTCTGTTAATACTAGTTTTTGCTTCTGCTAGGACATCTTTAGCCTTCCTAGAAATACCATTATCATGTTACACATCCTCAGCCAGTTATGTAATACTAGTTGATGTGATGACAGAATGTTCCATTTCAGAATCAGTCATCTTGGACAAAAAAATGACTTCACTTATAGCCAGTGGATGAAAACATTCACAGATGTTCTGGCTAGCATTCTGTTTCCCCACAGAATGTATCTCAAGAGTTCTACAAAAATATTTTGTTAAATGATACATGAAATAATGGCCTGCCACATGTTCACTTATCTTGCAATGAGCCAGGCACTACTCCCTGACGTAGTGCATATAAGCAGCATTACGTAAAAATGTTTCCTCCTCCATCTCTGTCCTCTGCCTTTTGTTTAATACAAACAACCATTATTAACTGCAGTAGTATAGCATGCTTCCATATGGATTCAAAGTAACTCATCAAGTTATCTTTACTCGACTTGTCAATCCAGCACCATGGTGAAGAGGGAAAATGCCCTGAATGAGAGACAGACAACCCTCATTTGAATGGTGGCTCGAGCACTGGAACAACCAGGGAGGTGAGGATGAGAAATGAGCGGCTACTGCTCACCCATCCCTGGGGGGAGACTGTGGTGGTTTGTTTTGATTTTCTGCTGCTCTAGAGATAAGTGCAAAGGCTCAGTTGCATGGAAAATAGGAAGCAATTGTGAGACAAATGTGTGATGTGTCTACTGTGACAGTAGCCCTTGTCTGAACAGGCAAGGAAGTGCAACTGTACAGAGGGCAGAGTATTGCTGGTCACTAATGTGATGTAGGTGCTTATGTCTTCATCATGGGCATGGTTGGGGTTTACATACATAAAAATTGCTCACATTCAATTTGAATACAAACAGACACAAACTAGCCTCATGGATGTCTGGAAAGGATTCCTTTGGATGGCTCAAGGTGAGTAATGGCCTGAGTCTCATTAGTAGAGGTTTATGTTGGCAGGCATGGGGCAAAAAGCATAAACATTTACTGTAGTTAATTAACTTATTTATTTATTTATTTTTATTTTACATTTGTTAACCGGGAAAGTCCGACTGGATACATGTCCATTTTCAGCGGAGGCCCGGGGAGAAAAGCTCCAGGTACATAACAGACATATGAACATTGTTAATGCAAAAAAGGAAGATAGTTGAGTTCTAAATACAATATAAAGATACATCACATCTTGGGAAAAAAATAACAGCAGCATATAAAAAAAAACATAGGTCAGTTACAAAGGCGAGGCGCCTTGTTAAAAAGCAGTTAAGGATAGTGAGGTAAGAGAAGGGTAAATGATAGTGGTTAATCAGGTTTGGAACAGGGACATTGCCAGAGAGTATTGAGATGGGGTTTAAGCTTTTTTTTGAATTGTAGGAGTGAAGGTTCTGAGGTGAGCATGGTCGGTAGGAAGTTCCACATTTTACCTACAAAGTTTGAGAATAGAGAATCCCCAGCAGAATTATTGGCTTTGGTAGTTTGAGCTAAGATCTTATTGGAGGAGCGTAAAGATTGCAGGTTAATATAGGGGTGAATGATGTTTTACAGAGCTGGTGTTTTCTCTGGGTGATACAGTATCTGGTGAGCCGTTTTGAATTGGTTGAAATGGAGTTGGCTGGAAAACTCTAACCACCCTAGTTGCTTCAAGTTAGTGCAGTGGTGCGTTCTAAAGGTGGAATTTGTGGCAAATCTAGCTATGTGATTGTAACAAGAAGCAAGTTTGTTAAGGGTTGTCTTGTTTAGGTTTGTAAAAAGGGGGGAGGCATTGAAAAGAGTTGATAGTAGGTGTGTGCTGGCAATTGTAATTTTAGCGTGAGGAGTGAGAAAGTGTTTTACTTTATAGAGAGAGCCAAGCTTTTTATTGATGGTTTTGATGGTTAGATTGAAATTGGTGTCAAATTTAAGGGAGCTATCAATGGTAACACCTAATAGCTTTGTGTGAGCTTCTGGTGATATAGTGATTCCATTGGAGGATGTAATAGAGAAGGTGGGGGGAAGAGTCTTGTTAGTCTTGACTTCAACTCAAACACAACAAAATTTTATTGTAGACTGGTAAACCACTCTGCACACCCACATATCTCTATCTTTAAATGTACTAATTTATAGATTGTGCAAACCTGGATAAGGAAAATCCCGCCTCCTTCCCCAGCACTTCCAGATCCAGATCTCTATAATGTCAATGTACACTATGTGATTAAGCAGGGATTGGGTAAACATTGTAAACAAATACAGTTATGAGAAACATTAGCTCATTGTAAGCTATCCATCCCATTCTGCACACTCACAAATGCATAATACTTGGTTAATCTGCATTATATCTCAATTTTTTCCTTGACAATTTATTACATGGTTAAATACGGTAGTTGCATCGTTTTATTTCTGATGCCTTTGGGTGACTACACATAGAGGATGACATAGCAGGGCATGATTATAATTCTTAACAAGTCAATTGAGACTGGTGGTACTATAATAATGGAGATGGTCCTGCAAAATCGGAATTAAAAATTTCAGAAATAATTGATCTGATGTCCTTGGAGTGAACATAGCTAATATCAGGTGGCTCATGGTAGTCTCAGTCATTCATTTCATGAATAATCAGACCTATCACTCTAATGTCCTGCTGGAAAACTAGAGTATGATCAAATTAATGGGCAGCAGTGGAAACAACCTGAGTGAACCTGAATCTTTTCATAATGTGGAGGAATTCTTTGACAAAAGTCACTGACCTGTCATTGATCCATGAACTGAAGTCCCCAAAGATGAGCCATCTGGGGTATATCAACCCAGATGAGATGAGGATGTCAGTAAACTTCTAAAGGAATACCCCAACACTAGTGGATGGATGGTAGATGATGACACAATTAGAGGTTGCTGCTGTCCAAATGAAAAACGAAAGTGTTGCAAGTGTCAACCTTGATGTGCTTCAACGCAGTGGCCAACTAATGGAAAATAACTCCACTGCCAAAGCAATCAAGCCTCAGATGGTGTACAGCTAAGAAACTGGGAGATATTAAGGCAGCCAGGACATTCCCATCTAACCAGGTCTTGGTGATAAAAGTCTCATCTTCATCATGCAACAGGTAAGACAAGATGATAGTCTCTTTGCAACCAGATCTGCCATTACATTACAGCAACCAGCTAAAATCTGCACGAAAGAAAGTCCCTCATATCTATCCCTGATGGTTAAGGAGGATGCAATGAGTATCATATGCACCACGGTGCCATATGGGCCACATGTGGTTCTGTCCCATTAGACGAGCAAAGGTATATTAGTATAGGTTGAGTATCAGAGATCTGATGCACCTGACTCTTGCTGTGCATGCTGCCTTCTCTGTGTCTCTTTGAAATACCCAGGCTCTGTCAAGTTTTTCTAATGGGCTTCAGAAACTTCAGCAATAAAAGAAGGAAAGTAATTAGTCTCTGTGATAAATGAACCCCCACAATGTAACAACATACAGTGGGACAAAATAAAACCCAGTACAAATCAAGTGCAAGAAATATTAAAACTTGATATAATCTATACAAATAGATCACTTTCTAAAACTTGACTATTAATTGAATTGTATTAACCATGACATGGGTGAAATCAAACAAAAAACAATGGGATGTGTAATAAGACAATCTAAATAAAATATGAATTAAAACTTGCAAAAAGCTAGAACTGGTCAAAATAAAATTGCTATAAAGTGTAACTGTTGGAAAAGTAACCAGTTAAGTAAAAGTTCAACAATTAAAAGCCAAATTTGCAAAATGCTAATATAGAAGAGAATAGTATGTGTGTGTGTGTATATATATATATATATATATATATATATATATATATAAAATTCTAACCAATAGACTATATATGTGTAAAACTCAATGAACAAATGCCCAAAAAGTCCTATTTTACAGAATGTAGGTTAAAATATGCAATAAAATTAGAGTCCGAGTACAGACCTGAACTGAAGAAAAGGATAAAAATAGCATCGCTGTCCCATTAAGAAAAAAGCTTGGTAATTAAGTCCATAATAATGAGTTTTAATATTCTACAGAAACTTAAAAACTGGCATGTCTAATCTATAACAGAGGAATTAGAACTGAAAAGCAAACCAAAACAAGCAATGTTAACATATTTAAGTATATAGTACCAACAGATATATAGGAATACTCCAACAATGTCTACGTCACTTTAATGGGGCTTAAGGAAATCCAGGCAGCTAATTACATAAACTTTTAAAAAGTAGGCTGTGGAAGACAAAAGGTAAGGCAACTCCAAATGGTAGAAAAATTGCCAGGACAAACGTAACTAGGGCAGGCCAGTATCACACCTCCAAGAATAAAAACCCCACAACACGTGCAATAGAGTTACAATAATAAGCTCAGTGCTTTGTAGTAACTGGATGTTATGATGATAAAGTGGGGCAGAGAAGCAGATCCTGGTCAGAGCTTGTGTAGTATAACTACACCAGAGAATATCTAGCTGATGGCTGTAGTCCTTCAACAATAAAATTTACCATATTTAGCAGCAGTGGCTTATTACAGGCAAAGGGACTATTCTTCACACATAAACAAGTACCAACAGCTTCAGCTGAAGCCCCCTCACAAGATTAAAGACACACCTACCTCTCCCTTGTATGCTCGTCCCAAGTCCAGATGGCTTCTGGAATTCAAATTCTACGCACGAATGCAGAAGATGAAGATGTAAACCATCAGTCGCATCGCAGCACGTATGGAGAAGGCGAAAACAGGTCACAAGCACCTGTTCCATTTGTACAACTGGACGCAAAGGGTGTTCTTAAAAAAGAACGCCCTTAAATTTTTTTTTTTTAAATTATAAGTAAATGAATCTCCTGGCCAGCCGATTCCAGGGGGGGGGGGTGCATGTGCACCCACTTGCACCTGCCTGCAGGCACCCATGATCTGTTTCAGTCAGATTTATTGTTATTGAAGTATGTAGTATAATATGAAATGAAGATTAATAATTACATTAATATGAGTGTTAGGATGTGTTGATTAGCCAATATGAAAGACAATCCCCTGGATTCACTATGCCCTGCATGGCATGCAGGATCAGTGCAGGAGCTCTAGCAGACAATATGTCTGCCGAGCGATCCAGGAACAACCTGCAGGGGCATGCACAAGAGCTCCTGCACTAATCCTGCATGGACGAAGCCCTTGTATGCAAACCACCTCATTTGCAGGAGAAATCCATGCAAATGAGGTGATCTTGCGATCCAGGAAGCTTGCGGCAGTCAGTGCAGGACTAGTACAATCAGCAGACATGTACTCGGTTAGTAACCGAGTACATTTCTGCAAAATCCAAAACAAAGCTGTGACAGCTCCAAATAAATGTTGTATATCATTGAGGAAGCATGCCAATGGCCAAGTATAAGGCCATTGGCATTGCAAACAAATCAAAAAATAAAAAAAAAACTTTTATTTATTTCATTGACGATCTCGGCTGTTTAAGCGTAGGGCAGCAGCGTGCAAATGGGATCGGGGGGGGGGGGATAATAAAATAAACCTAAAATAAGCATTCTAACTAAAATCAGTATTCTGTCATGTAAGTCAATGGCAGGCAGAAGACAATTTGGCGAGTGAGTAGTGGTTGCTAAGGGGGAGGATCAATGTGAGACATGTAACTATGCATTAGCATGCAATCCTATGCAAATGAGGGGAAGGACAGTGAATCCCAGTTTTCCCCAGCATGTGAGTCAGGTCCCAACAGTGTAAGAGTAGGAATAGCCTGGTGCAAGCCTAGGAGTTATGTGACATCATGGGGGGGGTGTATGGCAGGCATACTGTAAGCAGATTGGAGTCCTGTGGCTCCGGTCTGCTCCTAGCTTAGCAGAGCTTATCTAGGGGGGGGTGTATCTAAACCTGCATAGCACTCTTTACAAAGCCTATGCAGGTGTGCGCCCCACTCACCGGGGTTTACAGGAAGAAAAAAAAGGTGAAACCTGGAAATAGCAGCAGCGTGCACATTTGAGCACTCTGCTTGTGCGGTGCTCACATGGGCTTAAACAGGAAGGCGATGGGAAGGGAAAACAGCAGTAGGAAAATAATCAAGGAGAACTAGCTTAGCTGGCAGGTGAAATGTATCAGAATCAGCTAATTACACAGGCAGTAGACCAGACCAGCCCAGCCCAGAACACTACTATAAACTAAGCAAACACCTTCACCTCTGTTTTTTTACACACTCTACACCATCGGTGTAAACAAGCAGGGAACTTTTAACACTCACAACAGCAAAATGATAGGGTCTGCAATAGCTATCATACAACTTGTGGAAGAGGCTGTGGGTGGTGAGGATGTGAATGCTGCTGGCCAACCCACAGTGAGGAGACCCAGAAGAGTGTACAGACCCAGGTTAACCTACCAGGGGCTACATGAGCTGGAGATAGTGGAGAGCTATAGGGTGGACAGGGACCTCTTACAGCAAATTGTTGAGCTGTGCCAGCCACACCTGACACACAGAACTAACAGAGGGGAACCCATCCTAGTGGATACCAAGGTACGAGTAGGCCTAAGAATATTAGCTACAGGTACCTTCCAAAGGCCAACTGGGGATATGATGGGCATTTCACAGGCATCAGCATCCAGGGTACTCCACCAGTTCTTGGATGCCATGTCAGCACATGTCGGTGAGAACATATATTTCCCCAACACCCGTGAGGCTTGGCAAGTAATATGCATCTCTTCTACCAAATAGCAGATTAACCTGAGGTAGTGGGTGCAATAGACTGCACGCACATATGCATCAAAGCACCAACCGGTGAGCGGGGTAGGGTCTACATCAAGTGCAAGGGCTTCTCCTCCATCAACTGCCAGGATGTGTGCAATGCTCAGGGCATAAAAATGAATGTGTGTGCTGGCTGCCCTGGAAGCTATCACAATTCACACATCTGGCATCTGACACATCTGTACCAGAGATTTGCCAATGGGGACATCCCACACGGTCACCTAGTGGGGGATGCTGGATACTCACTGGAGCCGTGGCTGATGACACCCATCAGAAATGCACACACACCCGAACAAGAACTCCATAATGAGGCACACGCACAAACAAGAATCATAATAGAGCATGTGTTTGGGATGCTCAAGTCATGGTTCTGGTGTCTGGACACATCTGGTGAAGCCTTGCAGTACTCAGCGGCTACATGTACGCAAATTGTCCTTGTATGTGCCATGCTACACAATATGATCCTGCGGAAAGAGCTGCAGTAGGAACAGCATGGGGCAGGGCCAGACAGCCCCCCACCAATGCCAAGGCCTGCACAGGCACAGAGTGATTCGGAAGAGGAACAACCTGAGCCTGCCCCTGTAGGCCGAAGGAGTCATGCCCAGTATGCCCTGGCCTTGGCAAAGAGGTGACACATAGCACATACACTGACACAGGAGGGACCCAGGGAATAACACCTCTCTCTGACTCTCACATACAGTAAAAGGGATGCCAAATATTACTGTACCTGTGCCTAACCATGTGTAGGGAGTGTACTATGTGCATCTGACATAGGCAGTCTTGCAGCACCACCCTCAATACTGGGACACCCGCAAGGTAAGTGACTCACACATGCCAGTCAGGGGAGGTCACATATCCAACACCAGTCACAGCCAGCAGGACAGGTGTAGACAAGCACAAACAAAGGCTGTGTTATGGCCTCTGAATGAGGCCTATGGGTACCCCCCCCAGGCCTACATAGACAGACTACAGCAGGTCAGGCAGTGGGATGTCATTTCTGAAGGCTAGGAAGTCAGTAACTAATATGTAGGTAAGTAAAAGCTAAGATCTGTAGTACACTGGTTTGCCTCTAGCCAGCATGATAGGTAAGACTACAGACTAAAATGGAGTACCCGACATACCAGTACAGACCTAGCAAATGTGTACAAGTGTCAGGTGTGCTCCCCCCATCTTATGTAGAAATACAGTAATGGCTGGGTGTGCCCCCCCAATCCTGTGTAGAAACGTAGAAATAGGTGTGCCCCCCATCCTATGTAGAAATATAGTAACAGTCAGGTGTGCCCCCCAATCCTGCGTAGAAATGTAGAAATAGTGAGGTGTGCCCCCCATTCTATGTAGACATATAGTAACAATCAGGTGTGCCCCCCAATCCTGTGTAGAGATATAGAAATAGTCAGATGTGCCCCCCATCCTATGCAGAAATATAGTAACAGTCCATGTCAAATGATCGACGGAGACCCTGCAGAGAAAGCATGTTACCTGTCGGTGTACAACACAAAGGTCAGCAATGTAGTACAAACTACCTGGACCCGGTCTACACATGCAAAACAGATGGCCATACTGGGCATGCCCACACACTTAGAGTAATGAAGGCAATATCAGTCAACATCATACAGAAAGGTCATACAGAGCATGCTCACACACTTAAACACATGAAGGCCATGTCTGCAAACACCAGTGGACCACACATATCTGGCAGCCACAGATGTTAGTGCAGACACTCCTAAGTATGCACCACACATGCTTTGCACACACAGTGGATAGGAATACAGGCATATATGTAAGGACAACACACTACAATAAGCCAAAGGTAGACATAATTAGATGTGTGGAAGAGGGTGACTATGACAAAGAGCCATACAGGGCTCTCCCACCCAGCACGGAGCTAACGGCCCACAACCACACAAGGGTGTGATGTCACACACTGCAGATACTAGCCACCGATATCTGTCAGCATTACAGAGTATGTGGTGCATATGCCAGCTGTGCAACATGACTGTTCAAGAAAGTAGTTATCTAACAGCTGTATACATGGACCTGTAGAATATGACCCAGGTGTTGCATTTCAACCCCCAAGATGAATGGGTTATGGCCCATGCACACACACTGCCCTCCCCATAGCCCCAATATGACAAGCCTGCTGAGGTCATCTACTGTGAAATAGACCTTAGGTGAGTTATATCCCAGTAATCTCTGTGGCATGTCCCATGACTGCACACTGCTGTAGTGTGATAAACTAGTTAGGTAGGAGTTCTAACTCCAGCCTTGGCAACTGTGGGTGTGTCTGTCTGAGTAGAGAACAATGTAATCCAAACAAACAAGTCCAAACTGCAACTCAGGAAACAAACAAAGGCTCAAGGACACAAAGTCTCCAAAGCAGAAAAAAGAGTAAAAACAGGTTTATTACTTTGCAACTAAACAGTATGATACAAAAATAAACAGTTAAGCGCTTTTCATCTTAATTTAGAAGACTTCTTCAGACCTACAACAGTAGCACAAGTGCTCACTTTAATACAGACCACATGGTGGTTTCAAAAAACATTAACCAATGGTATTGCATAAGAAATTAAGTAATTAAGCTTGGACACATGACATCAGCAACAAGTCAAATACAAAAACAGCAACTGTGTCCTTGAGCCTTTGTTTGTTTCCTGAGTTGAGTAGAGAACAATGCTTTTTAGGGAGGTCACACTCCTTACAATTGCAATGCTCTACTTTGGTAAGGCTGCTGATGTCATTCACCTAGAAATACATCCCTGGAAAGGTTGTATTCCAGTAATGTCCATGGCGTGTCCCATAACTGTGTATTGCTGTAGTGAAATCAAGTATTTAGGTATGAGTTCAATTCTTAAGCATGGAAACTGTGTGTGTTTGTTTGTCTGTGTAGAGAGCAATGCTTTTTAGGGTAGTCACACCCCTTACAATTTAACTGCACTACTCTGGCAAAGCTGCCGATGTCATCCACCAAGAAATACAACTCTGGGAAGGATGTATCCAATTAATTTCTGTGACACGTCCCATAACTGCATGCTACTATAGTGTGATAAAGTAGTGTGGTAGGAGTTCAATTCCTGGATATGGCAAGTGTGTGCATGTTTGTGTGTATTACTGTATTAGAGAGCAATGCATTTTAGGGTAGTCACACCCCCTACAATTTAAATGCACTACTTTGGCAAAGCTGCTGATGTCATCCACCAAGAAATACACCTCTGGGAAAGATGTAGCCCAGTAATCCCAGTAGTGCATCCTGTAACTGTGTACTGCTGTAGTGTGATAAATTAGTTAGGTTGCTGTTCCACCCCAAGACATGACAAGTGCGTGTGTGTGTTTGTGTGTCTGACCCTGTGTAGAAAGCAATGCTGTTAGGGTAGTCACACTCCATACAGTTTGTATGCTCTACTTTGGCAAAGATTCTGATGTCATTCACCTAGAAATACACATCTGGAAAGAATGTAGCCCAGTAATCTCCGTAGTGTGTCCTGTAACAATATACTGCTGTAGTGTGATAAATTAGGAAAGTAGCTGTTCTACTCCCAGACATGGCAAGTGTGTTTGACCCTGCCTGTGTAGAGAGCAAGGCTTTTAGGGTAGTCATACTCCATACAGTTTGTATGCCTTACTTTGGCAAAGCTTCTTATGTCATCCACCTAGACATACACCTCTGGGAAGATTGTAACCCAGTAATCTCCATAGCGCGTCCTGTAACTGCTTACTGCTGTAGTGTGATATAGATGTCTGTCATTTGTGTATGTTTTGTGTGTGTTCCACTGTTTGTGTGGGAAGCAATGCATTTTAGGCTAGTCACACTCAGTACATATCCAATGGCCTAGGTTGGCAGTCCTGCTGATGTCATCTAATGTGGAATACACCTTCGGGGAAGGAGTACTCCAGAAATCTCCATGGCATGTACTATAACTGCATAGTGTTGTAGTGTAGTAAACTAGGTAGATAGGGGTTCAACTCCCAGACATTGTGTGGGAGTGTGTGTGTAACTTGTACCCTGTGTGGAGGTGGGTGTGAATCCGTGATACCTGGGCCCAATGTGGCGCAGGTTTTGCAAATGCCTTTTATGGTGTCCCTATATCACAATGCCCACTGTACAGGGATACCAGATGTGAAATAGTTGAGAGGCTGGGGTGCAATCCCTTACCCATACACATGACATCGTGGCCAGGCAATCAGTTAGCATCCCGGTATTACCCAGAGCACACTCTCACCCCAAGTCACACACACACACACACACACACACACACACACACACACACACACACACACACACACATATGCCAAGGCAACAGCCAATATGTGTGTAATACACTGCATATTGGCGACTGATAGTAACTATGGAGTGACTGCAGTGGCCTACAGAGGACATGGCACCCTGTCCATCTGTCCAGTAGGCACATACATGTGACCTACAAAAGATGCCACCGACACCAGGGAATGCCAGTGGCATACTATCAATGTAGGTGCAGAGTTAACCTGCTGTACATTACCAGTTCCTGCCACGAGTAGCACATCTGATGATAATTTGTGTACATAACATGGACCCGACACCCCAGGTACAATTCCACATGTCACTGTACATGCCTTTGGGAGGTGTGGACAGCCCAGGCACTGTGCATGTCATGGACTAGGGAACACATACATGGCAGGCGATGCACAGCATTGGCCACATGCAATAGCCACCCAGGTGACTGGATGGTGGACACAATACCCACCTATTTGGGCAAATGCAGAAGCCACAGGCCTAAGCCACAATACAGACCATTGTCATGTGGCCTGATGTCAAGGTATACCCATCACCTAGCCTTGTATAGCCATCTGCCACAGTCAACCACCTCATACCCTTGCAGAAATTCACCCATACATGTCAGTACTGGCACCCTGTGTGTTTGTGTGTGTGTTGTATTATGTGTAAGCTCACATCCACACTCACTACAACCCCCAATGGCATACTGACACATGCTGTCTGATGTCAGACACCTCCCCATAACCTTCGCCCATACAGCATCCATGTGACCTGTGTGGTGCATGTGATACCTGCACAGTGATGTGTTGTGGCAATCCCACTACTGATGGGTTGTAATCCTGACCCTGCCAAGTGTGTCAATGTGTGTGTGTCCCTGTGAGAGTGTGGCTGTGTTGAGGGTGGCACCTGTTCATGTGGACAGGCATGTGTACATCACCTACCATATAGCTACCATATCCTTGTTGCAGATGTCACTTACCACCACATATATGTTCTGAGGGCTCTACAACAGGTAACCCATGTGGTGCATCCAGTAACTGCACAGAACTGTGATAGCACTACATAGTCATCAAGGGTTGGATACCCTGTGCTGGTAGTTGTGTGACACAAACATGCTTAGGTTTTAATCTCCCACCCCTCCCTGACTTGTCTTAGCCTCTGTCTGCCTCTCCCACTCCCTTTCTGGTAGATGTGGAGACCTACATCTGCTTTGTTTAGGCAGCAACATGTGTATTTTAAGTGATGCTCGTGATCAGCTGATGACCTCTGCATGAATCACAGCCCTCCCCTAGCCGATTGCATGTAGAACAGCTGTGGTAACATTCCCATAGCCAATTGCATGGAAACACACTCCAATATCTAGGAACATCATGTTGGTGTTGGTGCTTTTCATTCACTGTGAGCAGAAACTAGATCTGTTGTTTGGCAAACAGCATCTCAGATGGATTGGGGATTTACCTCTAACAACATGCACTGTGGAAACAGGGCAACACACAGGATGGGGATGTGCCTGACCTGACTACAGACTGTAAGTGCTGCTATACTACATTTGGAGTACTGTTGGTTTAACAGTGTGTGTGTGCATGGATATGACTGTCCTACATGTCTCAATACCTGCCATGTCAGTTTTATGTTTATGAGGAATCCCCATCTGCAAGGTCATCTGCAGACAGGACAGTGTGTTGTGCCTTTGGTGTCATGTGTTACCCACAGAACATCTATCTGTGGACTGCAGAAAGTATTGTGAAAATTGCAGTCTGCAGATGGTGAAAGTTGTGACAGTTACTGACTTCATATCGACCAAACCATAGCACCACCACTGCCTTACTCTCCTTTACTAACACCATCCTTCAGCACAAAAACCATGGCTATCTCTCCTTTGCTACTTTCCTAGACCTATCTAAAGCATTTGACATGGTCCCACACAAACAACTTATCTCTGTCCTCAATAACCTATCCTTCTCACAATCAGTCACCAACTGGTTTCAGAGTTACCTGTCTGACCGCCAACAATGGGTTGTATGGCAGAATGACATATCTCCCCAACTACCTGTCTCCATAGGGGTACCCCAAAGATCCATCCTTGGATCCCTACTCTTCTCTGTTTACACCAATAATCTAGCCTCTGCCTCCAAACACGGCAAACTCATACAATATGCAGATGACTCGACCATCATCTGCTCAGCCCAGTCCCTACCAAAACTGCAAAAAGTCACACAGGAAGCCTTTTCCCCTGTTGAAACATGGTTATCTGATGCCCAATTAATACTCAACCCAAACAAAACTAAACTACTCATCTTCCAACCCACCAAACATACTCAAAACAACTCTCACTTTAACATCACAGCAAAAGACAACACCACTATATACCCAACTGAACACACCAAATTGCTAGGAGTGGAAATAGACAATAAACTAAAATTTGACATTCACATATCCATGACCATAAAAAAAGTTCACAAAAAACTAGGAGCGTTATACAGAAATAAGCAATTTCTCACCAAAGCAGCAAAAATTTCAATAGCAAATTCCCATCTTATCTCCACCCTACTTTATGCCTCTCCAATATATACCAACCTAAGGCAATGTGATCTAAACAAGCTAGAGACCTGCTACAACAAAATCACCAAATTCGCCACAGGGGCATGCTACTGTAGTCACCACTGTCTCTCACTTGCTGAACTGGGCTGGCTTGAACTACCTCACCTCCTTCATTGGTATCAACGCTCACTCACCCACAAACTATTAAACCATCCACTAAATGTCCCATCCCTCCAGAATCTACTCCAACCCTATCGCACCACCAGACCACTAAGATCCAGCAACAAAAATCACTTGCAGATCACTAAAGCCAATAACTCTGCTGGTGAAGCACTATTCTCTTGTGCCATAGCCAAATTATGGAACTCACTCCCACCCACAATTACCTCCGTACCATCATGCACCCACTTCAAAACTTTACTAAAAGCACACCTACAAACATGCTGGCTATGCCCTTGCAACTCCCACTCTAATATCATCCACCCCTTCCAACCACTACCTTTCTTTCCACTCCACTAACTACCTTGATTATAGCAAGCTCAGATGCTCATAAGCTTAGTACTTAATATACAACAGGAACTTCTCATTGTAACATTTGTTAATGTCTGTTATGCACTTCACAGATAAAGATTCTAGTTGTCTACTGATGTACTATGTTCTTCATCTGTAAATATGTTGTAAGTAATTGCTATGTTAAATTGTTAATTGCTATGTAATCCAATGTAACTACTGTCTGTTTATTTTACTGTGGAGCTTTTCTCCCCGGGCCTCCGCTGAAAATGGACCTACGTCCAGTCGGACACTCCCGGTCAACAAATTTAAATAAATAAATAAATAAATATCCCTCATAGGACATATGTTGCAACAAACCCTGTTACAACAGTAAATGTATGAGGTTATCACAGCAAGATGTCAATATTTATCCTGTGTATATGCTTCCAGCCCTAACTCTGTCAAGCTTTGCACATATGTCATGCATGCAGAGGTGCATATGTGCTGTACACCATAATTAGTGTCATCATATCTGATAACAAGCCAGTGAGATATCAGACTGCTACACATGTTATGCACAGTGAGGGTTATAGTTGATGACATAACCTGGGCATGCTGTGGTTGTTTGTACAGTACTGAAGTCCGTGTACTTATGGTGAATGTCGACAGTATGTATATTGTTAATATGTACGTTGACCTGTTTACAGACCGTGGTAGTTGTCATCGTCCTAGGTCCCGTCATATCTGATGTTACATGCTGCTCCACTGTATGTTACCGTATTGGCTTACATGTTTGTAGGGCCATACACACACATGTCCCATACTACAGTCAGCCATCAGACCAAACTGTGTAGTGGCCCAGTATATGTAGGGATAGTGTGTGAGTGGCACATATGAGGATGGTGTTGAACAGATAGCTCATATACTGTAATATTATGTTAGCTTGCCATATGTGGCTGTGACTCTGTTCTCATTGGTTGTGGTTATGCACTTTCACACAGGTGTATCTTACCCTGTGCTGTGACATGCCTGTACAGCCTGCTATATATGCAGGTACATGTGCATTCTCCCATAGGGGATGTAGGCCAGTGTTAAGCCAGTCTGCCTGTAGCCTGCACAGTGCATTGTTACATGCCTAGCAGCTTAGTATACTTACCCAGTGAGATGTCATGTGCAGATACTTGTCAGATGTACTGCTGCCAGGCCTCCCTTAATAGTCATGTATGTCAGACAGAGCAGTGGGATGCTGTACAGATGTATGTCAATATCTAGTAGGCAGTATGTGGCCATGGCACCCCTGTACCAGTGGGTATTACGTGTCCAACCAGACAGATGTGTGTAAATGTATAACCTATGGTGGCATATGTATACCAGTTGTTATGTGTTTTACCCATCTACATGGCTGTTAACATGTTTTGCAATATGGGTTCTGTGTATACCTCTGGACTGTACAGAGTGTGTCAGAATGTCCCCAAATATTGACCAATATCTCTGCTGCAGTCGACAGGGGCTGTACTTGCAAGCAGCGATACTTTACTATGATGTCCTTAGGATGTCTGTCTGTAGCCAATGGCACACATGTGGAAAGCAGATGTGACCCCCACACACACACCATGTCTGTGAAGACAATCCCAATTACAGTAGCAATAGTATATAGAACTGTAATAGTACACAAATAAAGGTTTTCCATCCCTGCAAACCTGTGTGGTGTTTTTTCCTATGACCTCTCTGTGGGTTTATGTTGCAGGCAAAGATTGTCATTGGTATGGGTGGCCCATACTGTGTCCAGTTGTTCAGGTGTGAACTGTAGGCATAGTGGCTGTTCCATATTTTGTGCACCTCCTACATATGTATCTTATTGTACATATCCCTGCGTGTGAATGTGTAGTCACATGTATATCTATATATATATGTAAATATAAATATATATATATGAATATCTGTATCTGCATATATGTGTCTGTATACATGTATCCTGGGGATGTTGATAGCTTCCACATTTTACATTTCCATGGGAGCCAGACTGTACTGCATGTTATGTTACCAATACCGGCCTGACATCATACAGGTGAGATGTAGTACTGTTAACATCTTGTGCCCATGTCATGTCAGGTCCTGGTTATGTGATCTGCAACAATTGGTGGTGTATTGCAGGGCGGACATGTTTGGCTGGGGGGGGGTTATGCCTATTCATGCAAGCAGTATATTTTTTGGGGCCTCTCAACCCCATTAACAGTGCATGTGGACATATTTGTTTTTGTTAATCTACCAGGTTAATCTACCATTTTCGACTTTTTAAGCCTTTCGATTGCTATTTCTGCCTGTTTTATTCTGCTATTACCTGTTTTTACTGTTTTTAATAGCTTGAATTGTTTATTGCACTTGCTTGTTTAAGTTTTGCTTAAAAGTTAAATAACAGGCTAATACACTCAAGTGTACTAGCTTTTGATAGCATTTAGTCGAAAAACACAGCATTTATTGTATTTTCTGCCTATCTGAAAAAACTTGAAAAAAAAACAAAAAAATACTCTTGTTTTCCATACTTTTCTAATAGTTTGTTCCAGTGATCAGATTTTGCTGATCCCTGGGCTTTGTCTTGGTTCCTGTTTTCTCCATTTTCCTTGTTTGGTCAAGGGGTAGTTTCTTTACTCACTAGTGGGAGTAGGGAGTACTGAGCTGCCTGTTTGTCCTCAGAGGAGTGGTTTAAGGCAGTAACTTGTAGTTTATTGGCCATTTTGGGTCATTTCCTGTCTTTTCCAGCCCCCTGCTATAAAGCACGCTTTGGCGGGCTTTTCCGGCTATAGAGAACTCAGCACAGCTCCTTGTGGTGTCCAGCAACGTTCCTAGAGCAGCAGAGACCAGAAAAGACAAACTTTCCAGATTCTAAGTATTTTTTTCTGCATTTTAGACTTTTTAAGCCTTTCGATTGCTATTTCTGCCTGTTTTATTCTGCTATTAACCTGTTTTTACTGTTTTTAATAGCTTGAATTGTTTATTGCACTTGCTTGTTTAAGTTTTGCTTAAAAGTTAAACAACAGGCTAATACACTCAAGTGTACTAGCTTTTGATAGCATTTAGTTGAAAAACACAGCATTTATTGTATTTTCTGCCTATCTGAAAAAACTTGAAAAAAACAAAAAAATACTCTTGTTTTCCATACTTTTCTAATAGTTTGTTCCAGTGATCAGATTTTGCTGATCCCTGGGCTTTGTCTTGGTTCCTGTTTTCTCCATTTTCCTTGTTTGGTCAAGGGGTAGTTTCTTTACTCACTAGTGGGAGTAGGGAGTACTGAGCTGCCTGTTTGTCCTCAGAGGAGTGGTTTAAGGCAGTAACTTGTAGTTTATTGGCCATTTTGGGTCATTTCCTGTCTTTTCCAGCCCCCTGCTATAAAGCACGCTTTGGCGGGCTTTTCTGGCTATAGAGAACTCAGCACAGCTCCTTGTGGTGTCCAGCAGAGTTCCTAGAGCAGCAGAGACCAGAAAAGACAAACTTTCCAGATTCTAAGTATTTTTTTCTGCATTTTAGACTTTTTAAGCCTTTCGATTGCTATTTCTGCCTGTTTTATTCTGCTATTACCTGTTTTTACTGTTTTTAATAGCTTGAATTGTTTATTGCACTTGCTTGTTTAAGTTTTGCTTAAAAGTTAAACAACAGGCTAATACACTCAAGTGTACTAGCTTTTGATAGCATTTAGTCGAAAAACACAGCATTTATTGTATTTTCTGCCTATCTGAAAAAAAACTTGAAAAAACAAAAAAAATACTCTTGTTTTCCATACTTTTCTAATAGTTTGTTCCAGTGATCAGATTTTGCTGATCCCTGGGTTTGTCTTGGTTCCTGTTTTCTCCATTTTCCTTGTTTGGTCAAGGGGTAGTTTCTTTACTCACTAGTGGGAGTAGGGAGTACTGAGCTGCCTGTTTGTCCTCAGAGGAGTGGTTTAAGGCAGTAACTTGTAGTTTATTGGCCATTTTGGGTCATTTCCTGTCTTTTCCAGCCCCCTGCTATAAAGCACGCTTTAGCGCGCATTAGCGCTATTTAGCGTGATTTAGCGCGCATTAGCACGATTTAGCGTGGAGCTGCCACTGTTGTACACTAGGGCAGCACCGGTTAAGCAGGTTTAAACTAGTCGGGCTACCTAAAGTCCACTCTTCAAATTTTCCCTTAAAACTACCTTCCTCGAACTATACTACTGATCTAATCAGCGTATCCTATAACTAAAAAGATCATCTCTACTTGACTCCAAGTAGACTATTCTCTATCTGTTAAACCTAGCACTTGCTCCTACAGTTCTTATTACCTTGATACGGCACTCTTGTCATAGATAGTACCCCAAAAAGGCAACCCCCCATTTCTTGGTCACCCACGTCCCCCGGAATCTTTTTTAAAGTTTTTTTTTGTCTATCCTTCTAGCATGTCGAGGGATCAGTTGCTAGTGTCCTCTCCTGCTCAGTTGGTGAACCTGGGAATATTGAGGCAATGCTACAATTGCCTCATGTACACAGACAACCCTCTCCTCCTCCCACAAAACACAAATACATGCGAGAGATGCAACTATACGGCCAAACTGGAGGCTGAGCTCTCTCAACATAGGACTGGCAAGACCAGTCAGGAGGAGAAGGTTACCACACACACTATAGACCCAGTCTCACATAGTACCATTACAACCTCAAATCATACACATAAACACACAAAGACATACTCGAGGCTCTGATCAAAATCTACCAAAACAGCAGAGGCCACCAAAGCAGACACCCAAACAACCACCACCTCAGAACACAACACCTGCAACACATAGACCTCACAGTCAGAGTGTCAAACAGTCACAGCCCTTAAGGCCAAACACAATGCCAGACACACTAGTCATTGGTGACTCCATAGTCAGACACACTGACGTCCCACTCACCAGACTGAGTAAGGAGAAGGTCACAGTAAGCTGCCTGTCGGGCGCTAGACTCCGCCACATAACGCAAGCACTCAGGTCTCTCAACAGCAGGTACAAATATGACTCAGTCATTGTCCACGCTGGTGTAAACGACCTGAGACGTACCTCCTTGGACTACATGAAAAGAGACATTGAGGAGCTCTCTGATTATGTAGCCCAGGCAGGTATGACCCTGACCTTGAGCAGTATCCTACCTTCACCAAGAATGATGCCACAATACAGAGATAAGATGATCAGCTTTAACAATTGGCTTAAACACTGGTGTCATTCAAAGGGGATCCAGTGTCTGTCTGCCTGGGATGACATGCTGGACAAGCCACGCTGCTTCGCAAGGGACGGCTTGCACCTGTCACCCTGGGATTCCGGATATTGGCAAAGGCTCTTGCCACCCCATAGTGCCTTTTTAGGCAAGGCTCAAATTCTAAACCTACCACCCTAGAACACAAAAAAGGAAAAAAACTAAGGGTAATGCTGCTCAATGCCAGAAGTCTAAATCTCAAAATGCACGCACTCGAAGCCCTTCTCAGTATGGAGAACATTGATGTCTGTGCTGTGACAGAAACCTGGTTCAAGGCTCCTGAGAGCACCCCAGCGCTATCAGGTTTTACCTCATATCATGCGTTCCGGCCCCAAAATCCGGACAATACCAAGAAAGGAGGGGGGGTATCCATATTCATCAAGGACACCCACACCTCAAGACTGGTGGCAATGCACGATGCATCGGAGACCATCCAGGTGCAATTAACCATAGGCAAGACTGCTCTGCAAATTGTAGCATGTTACAGGCCACCCTCACAAACTCAGGAACCTCACATGGCCTTCCTGAAAACACTAGAGGGGATAAATGTATCACCAAACACCATCATACTAGGTGACTTCAATTACCCTAATATAGACTGGGAACACTACTCAAGCCCAAACACCCTAGCCCAAAAGTTCCTGGAATTCATAAACTCAAATGCCATGGAACAACTAGTCACCATCCCCACAAGAGGAAATAACATACTTGATCTCATCATCACGAACATGGGAGCACAATGTTCAACACCGAAGTATACCCCTCACTGGTGAGATCAGATCACAAACTAATCTCGCTGGAGGTCCTCATCCCACCCCACCTGAAATAAAAAGACCACAGTAAAGAACTTCTCAAAAGCCGACTTCACACTTCTAAAGACTAGTGTGGTCTCCTTTAAGGCCCCGAGCTGGCGGAAAACAGTACTCAAGCCACTGAATCACTTACAAATGCCTTCTACCAGCACCTGCAGGACTGCATGGATAAGGCAATCCCAAGCAAAACAAAGACTCTTTGTACCAAAGGCAAGCGTCCAGTCTGGTGGACCCCAGCCATAAACAAACTCTACAACAAAAGGAGGAAGCTACTACAAGATAGAGCAAAATCCTTAAAAGGTAAGACACCCTTGATCACTATAAGTAAAAAACTAAGAGCTCTCATAAAATCATCCAAAGCAAATTTCGAGAGAAAAATAGCTAAAGACTCAAATGACAATCATAAGGCCTTCTTTAGCTATGTTAGAAACCTGGGAGGAAACTCCCAGATATGCTCAGAACTAGTTCAAAATGATGTGAAGATTACTGATCCTACAGACATTGCCAACATACTGGCTGACAGGTTCAGTGCAAACTTCTCCCCTCCCCAAAAGGAGAGATATCTATACCAAACGATTGCAGCCCCCAAACATCTCCAGAGCCCAAGTGAGAACTGCTCTCTCCAAAGCAAAAACACAGCATCCATGGGACCTGATGGTGTCCCCGGCTGTGTGCTCCACGAACTCAATGAGGAATTAAACCCACAGCTAGGACAGCTGTTTAATTAAAGTCTTACCTCTGGATACGTACCCAGGGAGTGGCGCACTGCAACTGTGGTCCCACTTCACAAAGGCGGTGCCTCCACCGACCCTGGAAATTACCAGCCCATTAGCTTGACAAGCCTTATCTGCAAAGCCATGGAGAGGATCATAATGGACCTCATAAATAAAGACATAGGGAATTTGCAGACTTTGGATCCAACCCAGTTTGGCTTTGTCAAAGGCAGATCATGCCTTTTAAACTTGGTTGACTTTTTCGAAACAGTCACCAAAGCCATTGATGAGGGAAAGGCAGTCCATACAGCCTACCTCGATCTGGCTAAGGCCTTTGATACAATACCCCACTCGGGTATCATTGAAAAACTCATCAGCTTAAATGTTAACCCATACATCACAAGATGGGTTGCAAACTGGCTGAGTGACAGAACCCACAGGGTCAGAGTTGCTGGCGCCATGTCAGACTCAAAGCCTGTCACAAGTGGTGTCCCACAGGGCTCAGTCCTGGGCCCACTCTTGTTTGGCATCTACTTTTCCGAAGTACAAGCAAACACAGGAGGGTTATGGCTGACAAAGTTTGCAGATGACTGCAAACTGGGCGCCATAGCAGAAAACACATCTGACACAGATATCCTTCAGAAGGGTCTCACAGAAACGGATAACTGGTGCCAGAGCCACGGCCTAAAGTTAAATGCCAAAAAAATGCATAGTCATACCCTTCGGGAAAAACAAGGTACCCCTAGCTACCAAATAGGTGGCAATCCACTGAGCACAGAAGAAGTTATCAGGGACCTGGGGACCCAGGTTGATAGTAGTCTGTCATTCGACACCCATGTAGCTAAAGTAGTTAGGAAGACCTTCTACATTGCCCACCTTATCATGAAGGGATTCTCATCTAGATCAAGGGAGGTCATAGTCTCCTTTACTCATCACTCATCAGACCAATGATTGAGTACAATGCCCCATTCGAATGTATCTGACCCGACACTTGCAGCAGCTGGAGAGGCCACAAAGTTCCTCACCAAAAGGATAAAGGGTCTCAAAAATCTGTCCTATGCTGCCCGACTGAAAGAACTCCAGCTCTATTCAGTCGCACTGCTTGCTCAGAGGTGACCTTTGCCTAACATACAAGGCCATGTCAAACCCAGATTTGATGAATATGCTTCACCTCAAAAATCTAGATCCATCAGAGCCACAAGGGCAGGAGACTTAAACCTCGACACGGCTATTAATAGGACGTGCTGGAGGGATAGATTCATCACCCAAAGACTCCCTATGCTGTGGAACAAAATCCCGGTACATGTGAGGCAGAGCACCTCGCTGGCCTTGTTCAAGAGAAATCTTGACCAATGGATGGGAGATCGCAGATATACCCCAGGGATTACCTCAGTGTCACTGCTCGACAGAGGCACAGCAAAATAATGGGTATAGTTCCCCATACTAAAGGGGTGGCGTAAGCCACAAAACGATGGGCTAGGCTTGTAAATGCCCTCGGGCAGATAGCCTAGTATGAACCTATGAACCTATGAACCTATGAACCATTGCTATCTACAGATGTATGGACACACATTTCCATGTCACACGATGGGTTGCCAACTGGCTTACTGACAGAACACATACTGTAAAAGTAGCTGCCTCTACTACCAGCTACAAACAAGTGACAAATGGAGTACCTCAGGGTTCAGTTCTGGGATTGCTCAAGTTTGGTATTTACTTCTCTGAAGTACATGCAAACACTATGGGACCCTGTCTAACAAAGTTCACAGATGACTGCAAACTAGGAGCTACTGTTGACTCCCCAAATTATGTGGGTAGTCTACTAAAGGGCATTACAGAAACAGATGCTTGGTGTTAGAGCCATGGGCTCAAGCTTAATGGCCAGAAATGTGTGGTTATCCGCTTTGGGAAATACCATGTACCCATGCATTACCACATAGGTGGGAGTACACTAAACACCAAAGGTGTGATGACAGACTTAGGGACATATGTGGACAGTGGTGTCACGTTCAATAACCACATTGCACTTAGGGACACAGGTGGACAGTTGTGTCACATTCAATAACCACATTGCCACAACAGTGAAGTGATCCTTCTATGTGGTACACCTCATGACTAATGACTTTTCATCCAGGAAAGCAGAGGTAGTTGTCCCACTGTACTCATCCCTCATTACACTCATTATAGAGTATAATGCCCCATTTGGTATGTACCTCACATGACATCTGCAACAGCTGCAAAGGCTGCAAAAATACATCACTAAAAGTACAACAGGCCTAAAGCACATAGGTTCATAGGTAGGTACTAGGCTATTGGCCCTGGGGCCTGTACAAGCCCAGCCAAAAATGTACTCTGGCTTTTGCCACCCAAACAAATTATTTTCCTGTGCCACTGTCAAGCAGAGCTACAGAGGTGATCCCCGGGGTGAATTTCCTATTTCCCATTCAATCATCAAGATTTTTCTTGAAGAGTGCTAATGAGGAGCTTTGTTTGATATAGATAGGTAGTTTATTCCAGAGTATGGGAAGTCTCTGGGACAGGAATCTATCCCTCTGGCATGTTCTGTTTATTGTTGTGACAAGGTTTAGGTCCCTAGAGTGTGTAGCTCGGAGGGATTGGGATTTCTTTAAGTGGAGCATGTCCAACAGCTCAGAGTTTGACATAGCTTTGTATGTTAGGCTGAGATCACTTCTGAGTAGGTGATATGAGACAGAGTAAAGCTGGAGTTTTTTGAGATGGTCTGCATAAAGCATCTGTTTGAGGCCGGTAATTCTCTTTGTGAGGTGTTTCTGCAGCCTTTCCAGTTGTTGTAGATATCTTGTGAGGTAAACATCAAAAGAGGCATTGTACTCTATAATGGGTCTAATGATTGATTAGTAGAGGGGAACAATGACCTCTTTTTTTCTGGATGAGAAACCTTTTGTGATGAGGTGTGCCATGTAGAAGGATTTACTGACTACTGTGGCGATGTGATTATCAAAGGAGAGACTACTGTCCACCTGTGTCCCAAGGTCTCTTATCACACTTCTAGTGTTAAGTATACTACCACCTATGTTGTAGTTCATGGGTACAGATTTTTTACCAAAGGGGATGCCAATGCACTTTTTGGCATTGAGCTTGAGGCCATGGCTTTGACACCAGGCATCTGTCTCAGTGAGGCCCTTTTGTAGGATGCCCACATCGTTAGGGGTTTCGATTATGGCTCCAAGTTTGCAGTCATCTGTAAACATCATTGGCCAAAGACCTTCTGTGTTAGCCTGTACTTCAAAGAAGTAGATACCAAGCAGGAGAGGACCCAGGACTGAACCCTGTGGTACTCCACTTGTCACTGGTCTGAAGTCGGATTTGGAGTCTAGAACTTTAACAGTGTGGGTTCTGTCAGTGAGCCAGTTGGCAACCCATCTTGTGACATAGGGATTTATACCTAGTTTAGTGAGTTTATCTATAATTCCAGAGTGGGGGATGGTGTTGAAAGCCTTGGCAAGATCTAGATAGGCTGTGTGAACCACCTTACCCTTGTCTACGGCTTTGGTGACTGCTTCAAAGAAGTCTATCAGGTTTAGGAGACATGATCTGCCTTTTACAAACCTGAACTGGGTGGGATCCAGAGTTTGGAGATTACCAATGTCTTTGTTTATAAGTTCCATGATGATATGTTCCATGGCCTTGCAGACCAGGCTCGTCAGGCTAATGGGATGGTAGTTCCTGGGGTCCATGGTGGCTCCCCCCTTGTGGAGTGGGATAACTGTTGCTGGGCACCATTCAGTAGGCACAAAGCCTGAGGTGAGGCTATGATTGAACATGGTACTTAGGTGGGGTGCCAGTTTGTTCTGTAGTTCATGTAGAACGCAGCCTAAGATGTTGTCTGGTCCCATGGATGCTGTGTTCTTGGCTTTGGAGAGTGTGGTTTTTACCTGTGCAGCCGTGATTACAGGAACTTTGCATTCTTCCGTTATAGAGATGGGCTCTTTAGGGGGTGAGAGGGGGGTAAAGTTAGCACTGAACCTATCTGCCAGGATGTTGGCAATATCAGTTGGGTCTGTATATTTAGTGCCATTGTGCTGTAACTCAAAGCATATCTGAGTGTTGTCATTGAGATTCTTGACATAGTTATATAATGCTTTGTGGTTGTCTTTAGAATCAGTGGCGATTTTGTTTTTGTAACTAGCTTTGGAGGATTTTATCAGGGATCGCAGCTCCTTATTGAGGCTGACCAGGGAGCTCCTTCACTCATGGGATTTTACTCTTTTGCAAGAGTTTCTTCCTTCTGTTGTACAGTTTGTTTATGGCAGGGGACCACAAGATTGGCTTCCTTTTTTTGGAAGATAGCATCTTGGTTCTGTTTAGGATAGCACGATCCATGCACTCATGTAAGTGCTTATAAAGTGCAATTGTGTAGGATTCAGTAGTTGTAACTGTATTGTCCATCTGCATGGGTGTCATGAAGTTAGTTCACCACTTCTGTCTTAAGAAGCATGACGTTGGCTTTGGAGACATTTTTTTACCATGGTTTCCTTAATGGGGGATGGAGGCACAATTTGGATATCTAGGGTAATTAGCTTATGGTCAGATCGGACCAATGAGGCATTGACTTCAGGTGTGGAGCACCAGTCGCTCATATTGGTAATGACTAGATCTAGAATATTGTTGCCCCTCATGGGGGTGTGGATAAGTTGATCCAGGGCATTGGAGTTTAGGAGTTCCAGAAAGCGCTGAGCAAAGGAGTTGGTACATGAGTAGTTTTCCCAGTTAATGGTGGGGTAGTTGAAATCACCCAATAAGGGTGTTTGGTTGAACCCTAATATTTTCCAGTACATCAAGAAAAGAGGAGTGGGAATCCTGGGCCATGTTGGGTGATCTGTAGCAAGCTACAATTTGGATTGCAGTTTTGCCCAGTGTTAGTTGCACTTGGATAACCTCGGCTGCATTATGCTGAGCAACTAGCCTGGAGGTATGGATATCCTTAACGAATATGGACACACCTCCACCTTTGGTGTTCTGGTCCAGATTACACGGCCGAAAAGTGTGGTATGAGTTATAGCCTGGTAGTGCAGGAGTGCTCTCTGGAGCCTTGAACCAGGTCTCAGTCACTGCACAGATATCGATGTTCTCCATTTTAAGGAGTGCCTCGAGTGAGTGCATTTTGAGATTTATACTTCTAGCATTGAGTAGCATCACCCTCAGTTTTTGCTTGCCTGTTCCTGTTATGGTGGTGAACTTGTCATTTGAACCTTGCCTAAAAAAAGGCACTATAGGGGCGGCAAGAACCTTAGCCAGTATCCGGAATCCCAGGGGTGACAAGTGCAGGCCATCTCTGGCAAAGCATCATGGTCTGTCGACTATGTCATCCCAGGCAGACAGATACTGGATCCCTTTAGAATGGCACCAGAAGCTTAGCCAATTGTTGAAGTCAATCATTTTGTCCTTGTACTGCAGCATCATTCTGGGTGATGGCAGAATGCTACTCAGGGCTAGGGTCATACCGGCCTGGGCTACAAGATCGGAGAGCTCTTCCATGTCTCTTTTCATGTAGTCAAGGGAGGTATGTCTCAGGTCATTCACACCAACATGGACAATGACAGAGTCATATTTGTACTTGTTGTGGAGTGACCTGAGTGTGTGGGTTATGTGGCAGATCCTGACACCCGACAGGCAGCTGACAGTAACCTTCTCCTTGTTTAGCCTGGTGAGTGGGACATCAGTGTGACTGACTATAGAGTCGCCTATGACTAGTGTGTTGGGTGCATTGTTTTGCCTTATTGGCTGTGGTTGAGTGGCACACTGAGTCTGCAGGCTATGTGTCATTTGGGTTGTGTTGGGGGCTGGAGGTTGCTTGCATTTCTGCTTTGGAGGGCTCTTTTGCTTGAGCAGATTATTACTGAGAGCCTCTGAGAATGTTTTTGTGTTTCTATGTGTGGATTTTGGTGGTGTGGATTTAGTGAGACTATGTGATGAATGTGGTGTGGTGCAAGTGTTTACCTTCTCCTCTTGACTGTCAAGTTCAGTCTTGATTGGATAGAGCTTTACCTCCAGTTTGGCTAGATAAGTGCATCTCTCACAGGTTGTAGTGTTGGGTGGTAGGAGGAGAGGTTTGTCTGTGTACATGAGGCAATTTCTACATTGCCCCAAGATGGCCAGATTCATCAGATAGACAGGAGAGAACAGTGGGAGCTGACCCTTGGACATGCCTGAATAAAAAAAAAAAACTATTTTCCTCTAGATAAGTGAGGAAAGTGAGTACAAGACTTGTGAACCACCAAAATTCGAACTAGACGAAAAACAGTAAAAAAGCCAACAAAGGAACAGAAGGCTCAGCCGTTGCAAAAGAAATGCCACAAAGTAGATGCAAATTAGCGCTTTCTTCCACTTTATTATAAAATGTGAACTTCGTCAGAAAAACGGGAACTCTCCCATGTTCCCGTTTTTATGCAAGAAAAACAGGAAATGATGTAACATCAACTCAAATGGTTGAAAAAATTGGAAAGGGAAGCAACTAATCTGAGACAAGGAGTAGCAAAACCCATTTTGTTGATCAAAAACAATGAGTTTTTGATAGGAGACACTGTACATCACACAGTGACTTCAGAAACAAGGGACTTTTGCACTATGTTTCCGTTGCCTTTGTCCAATGAATTGTTGCATATTAGGGACATCATAGAGAAAAATTGGAGGATAATATTAGGGAATAGAGATCTCATGTTAAGTCTGGGTTCAACACCAAGATTCACTTATCGAAATGTGACAAATGTCAAGAAGATATTAGAATACAATAGTTATAGTAGAGAGACAACTACCAGAGCAGTAAGTAACAAAAAAGGAACCTTTTCATGTAAGGACTGTAAGCAGTATCGTTACATTAGTAACACCTCTTTTGTGACATTAAAACATCTGAACAGAACTTTTTGGGCACCCAAATATTACAATTGTAATAGTGACCATGTGGTATACTTGGCGATGTGCGTCACATGTGGTTGTTATTACATTGGTAAAACGATAAGAGTTTTGAAAAGACGTATTTATGAACATGTCTTGGCAATTAAAAACAAAGATACCAATAATTCTTTGGCAAGACATGCTTTAATTTGTGATGATTTCAAAAAGTTCGAATTTTTTGTATTAGATCAAATAGATAAAGGTATGTTGATGGGAGACATCAACAACAAATTAAAGCAAAGAGAGACTTTGTGGCAGCTACTATTAGGGGCTGATTCACCCCCAGGGTTAAACGACACTATAAACATCAAATGTTTTTTACTGTATAGGTAGAATAGTACACTCAATACATTTTTATACATTTATTATTATGATTAGGTATTCATCTACTTAATATTATTATTGATTTGTTTTTTTGAGCTTTGTCAGGAGTCAGTGATTTCATCAATCCAATGTTTGAGATCAAATGAGGTATTTGACGATCAAATGTTCATACATTTTCAAAAATTCATGAATTTTTCAAAAATTCATGATTTGTTTTTAAAATTTATGAATTTTTTATAATTATATTTGGTTTTATATAAAAAATCAATGAATTCATTTTTCATTCAATTCACATTCAATATTGTATTAATATATATTCACAAGGGTATGCTAGTAGTTTTATTCGTTTATTTATTCAGCAATATGCATATATTACTCATGCACATATATTAAATATACTTAACATTTTTGCATTTGCATTTCTGTTATTAGAACATTCTAATGTCATATTTGGTTTTTGTTGGTCACTCATGAAAAGTTCACATGCAGGGGTGAATTATCTAATTTTAGTATCATCAGATATGGAACTACAAGTGTGTATTTCACGCAAATAGGTTTATAGCATTTTTATTTTTATATTATCTGTATATTGGTCATTAGGAGCAAACAAAGTCACATTTTTGATTGTTTTACTGATGTATTATGACATGTTTTTGCAATCTAGGTTAAATAATACATATTAATTTTTTGGGGATATTTATTGTGAATTCATTCACTTATCATGTTACATAATTTCCTGTTTTTCTTGTATAAAAATGGGAACATGGGAGAGTTCCCGTTTTTCTGACGAAGTTCACATTTTATAATAAAGTGGAAGAAAGCGCTAATTTGCATCTACTTTGTGGCATTTCTTTTGCAACGGCTGAGCCTTCTGTTCCTTTGTTGGCTTTTTTACTGAGTACAAGACTTGTTTTTCTCTAAGCAAGTGAGGAAAGTAAGTACCAAAACTGTTTTCCCCTAGGCAATGAGGAAGGTTGAGTGCTGTAGTAATTAGTAGGTTATTTAGTGCTTACAAGTTCTGAACAAGTGCTGATCACGAATAAGCAAATTCAAGTGCTAAAAGTAAGAGTCTGTAGCTGGACTAAACTAGTTACAGGAAAGGGGGAAACAAGTGCAAATGTGGGCTTTTAAATCAGAAAGTTGAGAGAGATGGAAAAACTGCCCAAACGGCCAATAACTACAATTTTTGGGCCAGAACCACTCTTTATGTGGTAGATAGGTTACCTAGTGCTTACCACTCCCACTGATAAGCTAGAAGGCTTCCCTCCAACACAGAATGCTTGGGCAGACTCAGAAGCTCATCTGAATCTGGACTACACTAGTTATAGGAAAGGTATTTTATATATATATATATATATATATATATATATATATATATATATATATATATATATATATATTTTTTTATTTTATTTTATTTTACATTTGTTGACCGGGCTAGTCTAGCTGGATATATTTCCATTTTCAGTAGAGGCCCGGGGAGAAAAGCTCCACATAAATTTTAACAAAAGGTCAAAAATAGACAATCAAATTGACAAATCATCATAAATGGCGAGACAATAAAAAAATAGAACCCGATTACAGGTATACACATAAAAAATCACATTTCTAAGGATAACAGTATTAGCTGTAATAACATCAAGAACAAGGCATAAAGCAGAGAGCAAAAATTGATTTATAATAATTTATAGAACTAATCTTAGTACCAAAAGGAGAAAGAGAAACTCTATCGTAGGAGAGGAGGAAGGGAAGCAGTTTAAGAAAAGTGAAGGAAAAGTAAAAGAATGGAAGAGAGAGATTAACAAAGGGAAAGAGGAAACAGACAAAAAAACTCTAGGGAGATAGATTGAAGCAGACTCACAAAAAGAGAGAAAGAAAATAAAGTAGTAGGAAAGCTCAGAGTATTAGAAAAGCACAGAAGAGGTAAAAGATTAGTCAGGTTTTGTACAGGAACAGAGCCAGTGGCTTTGGAAGTAATCTTTGATTTTATGTTTAAAGAGAGGTAGAGATGTGGTAAGTGTTATATCACTGGGGAGCAGATTCCAGTTCCTTCCTACAGTATTATTGAATAGAGAGTCACCAGAAGAATTATTAGTCTTTGTAATAGTAGCCATAAGTTTACTGGAAGAGCGAAGGGAGTTTAGGTTGTTATAAGGGATTAAAAGTTTAGAGAGTATAGGGGTATTATTGGGTTGGTATAGAATTTTATGGGCAATAGTGAGTTGAGGGATTAACAGAAGGTTTTGAAGTTCAAGCCAGCCTAGAAGTTTCAGGTTAGTACAGTGATGAGTTCTGAAAGGGTTGCCAGTGGCAAAACGGGCAATGTTGTTGTAGCAAGTAGCCAGTTTGTTAAGGTTGGCTTTCCTTAGGTTAGTAAAAATTGGTGAGGCGTAAAGAAGAGTTGCAGAAGATGGGAGTGGGCAATCTTGGCTCTGGATGAAGAGGTTAGGAAAGGTTTAATTCTATATAGGCTTCCTATTTTTCTATTGACTATTTTAATGGTGTTGTTGATATGCTGATCAAAGGAGAGGTTATTATCAATTGTTATTCCTAAAAGTTTTGTTGTTGGATCAGGGGTGATGAGAGTGGCATTATTTGAGGAGATGGTGAAGTGCAAAGGAGTGGACCGTGTGCTAGGGGAGAAAAGGAGAAGTTTAGTTTTTTTGGCATTGAGGAGGAGGTTACGTCTGGTGAACCACGTTTCTACTGTGTTGAAGACATTTTGAGTAATAGATGAAAGTACATTAGGAGATGAAGCAGAGCAGATAAGTGTGGAGTCATCTGCATATTGAATGCAGGTTGCTTGTGGGATTGCTGAGTGGAGATCATTGATGAACAGGGAGAAGAGAAGGGGTCCTAGAATGGAGCCTTGAGGTACACTGATGGAAATGGGTGTGAGTGAAGAAATTTGGTTTTCCCACCAAACTGCTTGTTGTCTATTGCTGAGGTAGGATGTAAACCATTTAGTGGCAAGATTATCAAAGGAGAGGGATGTAAGAGTGTTAATTAAAATGGAGTGGTTGACCATATCAAAAGCTTTAGAGAGGTCACTGAAGAGAGCAGAAGAGAGAAGGTTGTCGTTACGGTTCCTATTGATGGTATCTACAAATGATAGGAGAGCAGTGGTAGTACTGCGATGAGGTCTAAAACCGTGCTGACAGTTTGCTATTATGTTGTTTTGAGAGAGATACTGTAAAAGTTGATGGTGAATACATTTTTCCATTATTTTTGCTAATGGAGAAAGGAGGGCAATTGGTCTATAGTTTGAGTATTCAATGGAATTCCCACCTTTATGTAATGGGATAATGTGGGAAATTTTCCAGATGTTTGGGATAGTTCCCTCTTGGATTGTCCTGTTTATAAGTATAGATACTGGATAAGCAATTTCTTTGGCAGCTTTTTGAGAAAAAGTGAAGGGAGTTTATCAGCAGAAGGGGTACAAGGCTTCAGTTTGTGAATAAGTCTAGAGATGAAAGAGGTAGGAATAGGTTGTAGTTTAAAGTTATTGGAAGAGTGTCTTTGGTTTATTGGTGGGCAGGAGTTGTTAGTGCTAAGATGTCCAGCTAGATATAGAATAGTGTCAGTGAAAAGGAGTTGAAAGCATTTGCAGTGAGGTGGGGAGTGTCTGGGTCAGCATTAGGAGGGTGGGAGTTTTGGATGTTCCTGGGGAAAGGAGTCTGTTAATAGATGACCAAAACTGTTTGGGATTGTTATGATGAGTTTGTTGAAGTTTGCAGTAGAAGTTTTTTTTGTCAGTAATTATTGCTTTTTTAGTTGAGTTTCTAAGTTGGTGGAAATGAAGAAGATCGTGGGAATTTCTATGGCATCTCCATTTGGCCCAGACTTTATTTCTGGAGAATTTGCTTTTTAGTTTCCTTAGAGAGCCATGGGGCAATATTGGGTTTCATTCTGATGGTGCGTTCAGGAGCATGTTTGTCAAAAATGGATAAGAAAGTGGCATTAAAGTAAGATACTGCATTTTCAAGAGGAAGAGATTTTAAGGGGCTCCAGTTGCATTTGCTGAGTTCATTTTGAAATAGGTCTATGTTAAAAAGTTTTGTTGAGCGTATTTTTTTGAATGTTAGGGAGGTTTGGGAAATCAGTCTTTTCTCTAGTGATATAGGTTAAAGAGTGATCACTTATATCATCAGGCAGGGTTCCTACTTTGTAGGCCTGTTTGACTTTGTTTATGAGTATCCAATCTAAAATACTCTCTTTATTGTTAGGCTTGTTGATTCTAGTGGTTGAGGTGATAGTCTGGTTGAAACCATATAGGTTCATATGAGAGGAAGGATTTTCTGCATTGATAGTATTCCAGTCAACATTAATGTCATCTAGAATTATAGTTTCTTGGGGGTAAGTAGTAGATACCCAGCTAAGAAAGGGTTCGAGTATGGGTATGTTGTTCCCTGGTGGTAAGTAGATGCAGATAATGTAAAGGGATTTCTTGTTGTTTATTTGGAGTTTTGTTATGATGGTTTCTACTTTACAGTCCAGGGTAGGATAAGCTGGAAGAGTAGAGATATTTAGTTGATTCTTAAAAAGGATTGTTACTCCACCACCTTTGCGTTTTGGTCGGTCAAGTTGTACTATACTATAGCCTTGGGGTAAGATCTCAGTGTCTTTTGTATGTGGTTTGAGCCAGGTCTCTGAGAGGCAGAGAATGTCAAATGAATGGATATCTAGGAGGGCGTGTAATTGAGCTATTTTGTTATTTATACTATGAATGTTAAGGTGTCCTATAAGGAGGGAGTCATTAATTTTAGGTATATTAGTTTTGGGAGAGGGATAAGTTGGCCCAGGATTAGGGTGGATGTCTCCATCTTGTAATGTAGAAGGATTTGGTCTGGTTATTAAATGGTTCTTTAGAGAGATTTGTAGTTTTAGTTTCTTATTGATATGATGGACATACTTAAGGTGTGAGAGTCTGTGGTATTTAGGTAAGATATAGTTGGGGTTAAAAGTAATGTTGGAGTGTAAAATGGGAGAAGTATGTGTGAGAGTTGAGGTGTGTTTGTTGGAGTAGATAGGGTGGACAGAAAGAGGACTTTCAAAAAAGGTAACAAGGTATGCTGAGAACAGGATGGTAAGGAGTAGAACTGTGAGTGTGAGCATAGTAAGGAAAGTATATATATAAATGTAGCTAAAACAGCAGTCAAAACAATTCAAATGCAGTGCAAGCTAGCACACTTAAGTATGTAGCAATGATAGATCAAACAGTTTAAAAAAATGCAATTAAATTAAAAATGACTAAAAACAATGCAGAAGGAGTCTATTAGGTAGAATGAAGTAAAGAGATGGGACTGGGGGAGTGTCCCTGATCAAATCTACAGTGGGGGGCAGGCAACTGCAAAAACCTCCAAATTAAACAACAACACAGGAATAGGGAGGGTGGGTATGGCAAAACCAACACCTTCAGCAGAGATCCGAAAAACTATACATTGAGGCAAAAATAACAGTGCACAACTCTGAAGTCAGCCAGCAATGATATAAAATTAGTCAAACAAGAATTACCAGTACACAACACTGAAGTGCTAGAAAAATATACTCAGCTCTGTATATCTCCAGATAGTTTGAAGAGCACTCTTTCAGGACACAGGAAGGCTCCAGCAATGATGTTCCCTTTACTGACTGTCTCATCAACCTCCAGCTATACTCTGTGGAATATCGTATACTCAGAGACAATCTCTGCTTAACATACAAGGCCATGTCAAACCTGGATGCTGACATCTGTAAGAAGTGTATGTAATGCCATGTACAATGCATGCATCTATGTGCTGTCATTACAGTAGCAAAGGGTGTGAGTGTCATGTCTGGAACACACAAGTATATAAGACCTGCACAGCACTGTTATTGATATGAATGTGTTATGTGCAGGGGTAGTAACACTGGCATTTAGTGTAACATGGCGGTACTACTTTTGACAGTGCTGTCCCAGGCAAGGGTAGATTGCTAAAAGTGGGTTCAGGCGCCTAGGCAGTGAGACATTTCCCTGTGGTACATCTGACTGGGGACACATGGCTGAAGTGACAGTTAGCTACATAGAAATATGGCTGCTTGCAAATTCCCTATGGGCAAAGAGAAGAATGTGTTGCCATGCCCAAAACTTCAAGAACCAAAGTCACAGGGAGAAAACAATGTCCATGGTCCCCAAGGGAACATGAGACAGCAGACAATATGGCAGGCATCAGCAGCAGGCTGGGCAGAGGGGATGTCAGTGGCAGTACAAATGCAGTGCACAATGTGCAGTACCTTTATAATTGGTGTGTGTGGACCATTACCCCCTTTACATTCTCTAGGGAATATTACGTAAAATGCATACTGGAGCATAAATGTGACTACAGTAGCCTGCAGGATTTCCTCCATGCTGTAGCAAACTTTTACATGCTGTAGTTACATAAGTATGTACTCTGCACTGAGCACAACACTCATTACTTATTCTGCCTCCATGCATTTGGTTATTAAAGCTGTGAGCATGGCAGTATGTGCTTCTCTTTGCCCACAGGGAATTTGCAAACAGCCATATTTCTTTGCAGCTGACTCACTTTAGCCATGTGTCCCCAGTCAAATGTACCATAGAGAAATGTCTTGCTGCCTAGGTGCCTGAACTCAAAAGTGGGTTCAGGCGCCTAGGCAGTGAGATATTTCCCTGTGGTACATCTGACTGGGGACACATGGCTGAAGTGACAGTTAGCTACATAGAAATATGGCTGCTTGCAAATTCCCTGTGGGCAAAGAGAAGAATGTGTTGCCATGCCCAAAACTTCAAGAACCAAAGACACAGGGAGAAAACAATGTCCATGGTCCCCAAGGGAGCATGAGACAGCAGACAATATGGCAGGCATCAGCAGCAGGCAGGCCAGAGGGGATGTCAGTGGCAGTACAAATGCAGTGCACAATGTGCAGTACCTTTATAATTAGTGTGTGTGGACCATTACCCCCTTTACATTCTCTAGGGAATATTACGTAAAACGCATACTGGAGCATAAATGTGACTACAGTAGCCTGCAGGATTTCCTCCATGCTGTAGCAAACTTTTACATGCTGTAGTTACATAAGTATGTACTCTGCACTGAGCACAACACTCATTACTTATTCTGCCTCCATGCATTTGGTTATTAAAGCTGTGAGCATGGCAGTATGTGCTTCTCTTTGCCCACAGGGAATTTGCAAACAGCCATATTTCTTTGCAGCTGACTCACTTCAGCCATGTGTCCCCAGTCAAATGTACCATAGGGAAATGTCTCGCTGCCTAGTTGCCTGAACCCACATGAGACTGCGGCCTCAGAGTCCAGCTATCCCTGCAGGTGTGCTTGATGTCAGTAGTACTTTCAGTGGGTTCAGGTCCCTCAGCTATGGCCACTGGTGATAGGGTCTTTATAGGCACTGCAACTATGTGTGGGGGTGGGGTGGCTAAGAGAGGAATGTCATATGTTAGTGCTGTGTTGAACCCTGACAAACCCACCTGTGACTCAATCATGCTCTCATCATCATCAGCGTCTGTGTGCACACCATCAGGTAGCCTGCAGGAGGGACCCTGTCCCACCTTGCCACCTGCAGAGGATAAAAAGAAATGCATTTTAAGACTTGTCCAGCATTACATAACAATACATACACACACACACACACACACACACACACACACACACACACACACACACACACACACACACACACACACACACACACACAGACCACCTTACTACCTACCTATCTGTGATGCTACAGACAGTCCCATGTGTATTCCCTTCAATTGCCCATCATGCATCACGCCTGATGACATACATTCATTAATGCCTCTCATTAACATCTTATTCCTCTAAATGCCTACAAAAGTGATCACACCACAAGACCTGTTACTCCATTCACTCCATGACCTGAGTATAGTACTGTTTACATGGCCTCACTGCTGTCATTCAGTGTTCACCCTGTGTATGCTGGGACTTTGTGAGCTTGGCCCCTATATGTGAGAGGCTGATACGTTCCCTCCATAATGTTACACACTGTAGTGTTATGTGTAAGGATTGCTCAGTACATGCCTGACATGCTGCTCAATCAACCTATCATGTGACAACTGTGATATATGTATACACTCCCTGCTGTTGTCTAGTAATTCCCCAAAGCATCTGTAGTGCTGTCAAAATGGGCTGTCATTCACCTCCCTGCTGTATGAGTTATTGAGGTTATACCAGGTATCTACTTTCCCTCCTAGTGCATGTTCTATGCTACAGACCTTATTAGACCATCAGCTGTCATGTGATTACATATCAGACAAGTATATTTGTTGTGTCTTGTGCCAGTCCATGTCCATGCACTGCACTATCACAAAGGGAAGTACTGCCATATCATAAACTCCACAGTCACACATGTGCATACATGGACACCCACACAACCACACACACACACACACACACACACACACACACACACACACACACACACACACAAATCACACACACACACACACACACACACACACACACACACACACACACACACACACACACACACACACACATACACACACACACACATCCTACATGCAGCATCCTCCCTCTTCTATGCCACATTAAACCTACAGACGACATGAACACCCACCCACCCACACAGACACACACACACACACACACACACACACACACACACACACACACACACACACACACACAGACATATATACAGGTGAAAAAAACAACAGAGTGTGGAGATGCAGCAAGCACAACAGACCAAGAGAGCTCCTCTTAACGTAGATTTATTAGATTTATTAAAAAGTAAAATACAATCAACGTTTTCGCTACTTGGTAAGATAGTAGCTTCCTCAAAGATGCAGAAAAAAGGCGCCACAGTTTTTTAAAAATGATGTTAAGGAACACCCACTGTCTGCGTCAGAATTTACCTTAAAGAGACAGCATACTTAACCATGCAAGTGTTGAGAACATACTTCAAATTTGAGGTACAAATAGCTATGAAGAGGATGAAGAATGGAAAGGCTTTTGGCCCAGATGACATACCTGTGGAAGCTTGGAGGTGTTTAGGGGAAATGGCAGTGACATGATTAACCAGATTGTTGGATGGAATCTTGTAATGTGAAGGAATGCCTGAGGAGTGGAGGAAAGGTGTTTTGGTACAGGATTATACAAATAAGGGTGATGTGCAGAGCCGTAGTAACAACAGAGGGGTAATACTGTACATTCACAGCATGCAATTATTGGAAAGAGTAGTGGAAGCTGGTTTAAGAAGGGAGGTGATTATTACTGATCAGTAGTATGATTTCATTCCCAGAAAGAGCACTACAGATGCAATGTTTGCTCTGAGACTGTTGATGAAGAAGTACAGGGAATGTCAGAAGGAGTTGCATTGTGTCTTTCTGGACTTAGAGAAAGCAAATGACAGGGTGCCTAGAGAGTAGTTGTGGTATTGTGTGAGGAAGTCAGGAGTGGCAGAGAAGTATGTAAGAGTGGTGCAGCATATGTATAAGGGTAGTGTGACAGCAGAGAGATCTGCAGAGGGAGTGACAGATGCATTTAAGGTGGAGGTGGGATTACATCAAGGATCAGCTCTGAGCCCTTTCTTATTTGCACTGGTGATGGACAGGTTGACAGCTGAGATCAGACAGGATTCTCCATGGACTATGATGTTTGCAGATGACATTGTGATATGTAGTGAGAGTAGGGAACAGGTTGAGGAGACCCTGGAGAGGTGGAGATATGCTCTAGAGAGGAGAGGAATGAGGGTCAGCTGGATTATGACAGCATATATCTGTGTGAATGAGAGGGAGGATAGAGGAATGGTGAGGATATGGAGAGTAGAGTTGGTGAAGGTGGATGAGTTCATATACTTTGGATCAGCAGTTCAGAGAATTGGTGAGTGTTGTAGGGAGGTGATGAAAAGAGTACAGACAGGGTGGAGTGGGTGGAAACAAGTGTCAGGAGTGATTTGTGACAGACAAGTACCAGTAAGAGTGAAAGGGAAGGTCTACAAGAGGGTAGTGGGACCCGCTATGTTATATGGGTTGGGGACAGTGACATTGACAAACAGGCAGAAGTCAGAGCTGGATGTGGCAGAGTTACAGATGTTAAGACTTGCACTGTGTGTGACGAGGTTAGACAGGATTAGGAATAAGTATAGTAGACAGTCAGCCCAGGTTGGAACAGTTTGGAGACAAATTCAGAGAGGTAGAATTGCATTGGTTTGGACATGTGCTGAGGAGGGATGCTGGGTATATTGGGAATAGGATGCTAAGGATGAAGCTGCCAGGTACGAGGAGAAGATAAAGGCCTAAGGAAAGGTTTATGGATGTGGAAGAGAGGACATGCAGGTGGTTGGTGTGACAGAGCAAGATGCAGAAGACAGGAAGAAATGGAAACAGGTGATCCACTGTGGCGACCCCTAACTGGGAAAAGCCAAAAGAAGATGGAGATGCTTCACCTATACAGATGCATATGCAAATGTTGTCTACTGATGTTCCCTGTGGTCTTACCTGCATGCTTCTCAGCCGGTGTACGGGTAACACTCACCTCCGTAATGCTGTCTGACACTTGTTGTACACTGGTATGGGCAGGTGCCCTGAGGCTGCTGAGGAGCTGTTCCATGCATGTCAGGGGGGATGGGTTGCATGCCCCCCCCTGTTATGAGGTGATCCCCCCGTAGAGCAGCAGCATGCCTGCAGGCATTGCAAAGCAGATCAGAGCAACAATGCTGGATCTGCTCATAACTTCGGTTATGGTATCCAACATGGTTGACCCTGTGAACGAGGTCATTGCACAGGGCAGTCTGCTCCTGCTGCTCATGTGCATATCTGCCAAACAGTAACGCATAGTGATTACTGAGGTAGCTGAGGATGATCTCCATTTCCTCAGCAGAATATGATGGAAGCCACTCTATGAACATCTTGCCTGAAAGACATAAAGATGGAAACAGGTCTCAGCAAATCATACAGGAAGGTTACCATAGTTCTTAATACACATTTCTGTCCCCCCCCCAATCTGTAGCAACAAACTATTCACAGAACTGAATAGGTGTAGCACACCTTAACCAACAGTGGGATATATATGTATTGTATTGTAACATACTTTGTACTATGTGTCTGTGGCCATTTTCCTTGTGTGGACACTATCATTGCCGGTGTGTTACAGACTATTCACCTGCATGGCATTAGCAGGGCCACTATGGTTCCATATATGCATGTGGTATGCTTGCTATGTGATTGCTGCACCTCTGACATTCTGAGCTATTGGGAATATCTATGCATGCTTTTGGACGTGTTCAAGGATTATGTAGTATATTACTACCCACATATGTTCTATAACAGTGACACAGTAGCATGCTTAGGGGATATTTGGTAGCAGAGCCACCTCTCCAACCTCCCCTGGTCATATTACCAGGCCACATCATGTGTGACCCACCCTGGGGCCTCCTCAACTACTGGTCTGCACTACCTTCAGATGGAACCTCCTCGAGGTGGTGGTGCCCCCCCGGGGGAATACACAGACTTTATCCTGTAACCCATGGTCAGGTCCAGGGTTTGGTACATAGGGAGCTACACACAAACCAGGGGGATATGCTACAGCACCTTGAGGCCATTAGTACACACTCACAGGGCTCACATGCTACTCCAGCTCAGCCTCCATCCAAGGCACCTTCAGGTCCGAACAACTGCTGTTGTGACTGGCAATGGGTGGGAGTCTTGGTCCCATTGTTTCCATATGGGGGCTCATGTGGCTTCCACTTTGCAGATGACAATCACCATCCAGGGTGTTTACCCACCACATGTGTCTTATACCACCCCTGTAGGGTCTGTTCGCTATCCACCAACCCAACTCACCTCTACAAATATACCTGCTATCCTTACCTGGATTCACATTCGCACCTTCACAGACAAGTACAATGTGGTCCCAAAAAGGGGTTTACAAGTGACATACCTGCACATGTTGCACACAGTTACTGCTGTATATTTGTGTTCACTGATATGTGTGATATCCCCTACCACATAGCATGCAGCACTGTAATGCAACCATACGGGGCGTGTGTGTGTGTGTGTGTGTGTGTGTGTGTGTGTATATATATATATATATATATATATATATATACATATGTGTGCGTGTTTGTATATATGTCGACACAGACATGTATATATCTCTATATATGTGTAGATATATATTATGTTGTATATCTGTATTTATATATACATGTAGGCGTCTGTATATCTGTAGACATACATGTATGTATATATCAATATATGTATGTATATATATATATATATATATATATATATATATATATATATATATATATTTATATATACATATATATGTTTGTCTTTGTCTTTTCGGCTTTTCCCGGTTAGGGGTTGCCACAGCGGAACTCATGTCCACTAATGATTGGCAGTCGATTTTCATGGTGCCGAGTTGCCAGCCCGACGCCCAAACTTCAATGAAGGCATGTCTTTCGGAGGCCACTTGACCGCGGGGAGGACATGGAGACTCCACACAGAGGGCACTCCAGCCGAGAATTGAACAGGAGAACCTCTTGCTATGAGGCAACAATGCTACTGCTGTACCACTGTGGCTTTCCATATATAGATATATATATATATATATATATATATATATATATATATATATATATATACACACATACATATATATGTATATCTATATAGATATCTACATATCTATGTATATATATATATATATATATATATATATATATATATATATATATATATATATATATATAGATAGATATATATATATATGGTACATTCAGACATCAGGTCCACGATCTCTGACTTTCTTTCCTGCAAAGCTGGAGTGTTCTGCCTTGCTACACCACAGACAGGTGCCACATATGGACACAGCCTAATACTAGGGGGGTGTATACACAGATAGATTGCAGGTACACCTATTACACAACTATGGCATTTCAGCATGCTACATTACACATTAACCTGAGTATCCTGCAAGTGGTGGGCTCTGGAGCCCATGTATCCCTCATTATGCCATTACCTCTACCACTGGCTATTGCCCACACTAATAGACATGTTTTCCATTACACAACACACACTATGATGGCTTACATATTGTCAGTCAGTGCTGCTCTGTACAGCCGATGGGTATGGCCCACCACCCACAGGAACAGACTCTAGTGTCCATAGCATTTGTTCAGCTGAACATCATTACAACAACACCTGCTGGCACATATAATTCATTCAACATCATCTATCCCGTTATTATGGCCCAAGTATTACAGTCAATTACATGCATATATACTTCACATACCTGTTGTGTGAGTGATGTCTGTTCAAACCTTTCTTTTTATTCTTGGCTTTAGTCTATAGCTATTTATCTTTATTGATTGAGATTGTGTGTGTGTGTGTGTGTGTGTGTCTCTCTCTCTCTCTCTCTCTCTCTCTCTCTCTCTCTCTCTCCAGTAGCTGGAATGAGCTGCTTTGAGAAGATTGCAGCATGGCTTTTGTAGGTGATGCACATGATCAGATGATGGCCTCTACACCAATCAGTGTCCTTCACTTGCTACCTGCATACAGCATGCTGTGTAGTACTTCCAATTACCACTGTTATGGCAACCCACTACTATAAATCCCTACATCATTTGGGAGTGGTCCCTTTGCCTTTCCTTTATGGTGGACATCCTTCCTGCATGTGGGCAGCAGTGCTACAGACAGCAGGTAGCAATATCTCTCAGAAGAGGACTTGCAGTCTCAGAGCTGCTACATATTTGTATAAGGTTCCAGCACTACAGACAGAGTGTGAGTAGTGTTGCTTTATTCGTTTTATATCACCAGTTTTGCAGGGTTTGTGTGTACATACTAGTTTAACATGGACTGCAGTCTGTCTGCATAGCTCTCAACTGTGGGCCTATGTTTTGTCTGTCCACCACACAGGTCTTGTGTTGGCTATATCACTGGAAGTGTGTGTGTGTGTGTGTGTGTGTGTGTGTGTGTGTGTGTGTGTGTGTGTGTGTGTGTGTGTGTGTGTGTGTGTGTGCGTGTGTTGAGTGCTATCAGTACGTGGCTACATCAATGTTTTCTTCCCCAACTCCAGCCATAGGTTCATAGGTTCATACGTAGGTACTAGGCTATCGGCCCAAGGGCCTACATAAGCCTAGCCAGCAAAGTTCCATAGCTTACACCACCAAAGAAAGTTATTTTTCTGTGCCACTGTCCAGCAGAGACACAGAAGTGATCCCCGAGGTGTATTTCCTATTTCCCATTCACTCATCAAGATTTTTCTTGAAGAGTGATAATGAAGAACTTTGCTTGACATAGATGGGTAGCTTGTTCCAGAGTATAGGAAGTCTCTGGGACAGGAATCTATCCCTCCAGCGTGTCCTGTTTATTGTGGTGACAAGGTTTAGGTCCTTAGAGTGTGTAGCTTGGAGGGACTGGGATTTCTTTAGGTGTAGCATGTCCAACAGCTCTGGGTTTGACACAGCTTTATATGTTAGGCAGAGATCACCTCAGAGTAGGTGATATGCTACGGAGTAAAGCTGGAGTTTTTTGAGGCGGTCAGTGTAGGGCATTTGTTTGAGGCCAGTAATCCTCTTTGTGAGGTACTTCTGTGGCCTTTCCAGCTGCTGCAGATGTCTTGTGAGGTACATTCCAAAAGGGGCGTTGTACTCTATAATGGGTCTAATGAGTGATGAGTAGAGAGGAACAATGACCTCTTTTTTCCTGGATGAGAACCCTTTTATGATGAGGTGTGCCACGTAGAAGGACTTCCTGACTACTGTGGCGATGTGACTATCAAAGGAGAGACTATTGTCTACCTGGGTCCCAAGGTCTTTTATCACGCATTCGGTCTACAGTAAGGAGCTGCAACCAGTTATGGGAATTATTGGCACCTGTGTTGTTTAAATACGCTCGATTTCCCACACTTTCCCATGATTGTACGGTTTTGAAAAGGCTATGTTATGGGCACACTTGCTTACCTAATGTTGTCATTGCTTAAAGGGGCATACCACTGGGCAGATTTAGTTAGCCAGCCAACACATTGCTTACACCACGTAGGCTAACCTGTGCAATGCTTAGCATTGCTTACTATCTAATTAGCATTATAATTTTCTTTTGACATTGCTGTCTTATTTGTTACATGTTATATCTGTGGTTCATGTATACGTACACTGTATGGGGTCCTGGGTACTTTGACACTTTATTACACTAACGCCTCACATATGGCCTAATTGCAATACTCCAGTTCACATATTTATGTTATGTATCTAAAACCGTTGCTGTAAACAAAGCCACACATGAAGTCTATTGTTATTACCAGGAAAACATTCGTCCCATGTGGGACGACCCAAAAATTGGGTGATTTTCTTTGCGGCAACACCATGTCTAAAAGGGTAAGCATGGCTGTGTCCATATGTGCATGGACAACAGCATGTGAAAGGCCTATAATACTTGGCTCGGGATGACATACAATATGAGCGCCGAAGGGAGGAGTGGAGGGTGGGCAAAGTGTAGTGGTGTGGTAGCTATGGGCCGGTAGCCAGAGGAGGGATGATGGCTGCATGTATGCGGGGGGGGGGGTTGTAACTGTGGGTAATGACATTATGGGTTGAGGATGGGCTGGGTTGGATGGACCTGTACATGTCGGCCTGCCTAGTGTGTTGGGGAGAGGGGAATGAAATACAGAACAAGTAAAACATACAAGAGACATAATTTAAATTCGTATTCATATATGGAGATATATATGTACATATATATATATATATATATATATATATATATATATATATATATATATATATATAGACACTCACACACACACGCACACACACACACACACACACATATATATATATATATATATATATATATATATGTACACACACACACACACACACACACACACACACACACACACACACACACACACACACACACAGCAATGACTTCAAAAAGTGGCTAAGCTTCTGATGTCATTCAAAGGGGGTCCAGTATCTGTCTGCCTGGAAAGACATGATTGACAAAGTACGACGCTTTGCCAGAAATGGTCTGCACCTGTTGCCTCTGGGATTCAGGTTACTGGCTACAGCTCTTAGCAACCCCATATTGCCTTATCTAGGCAAAGTTCAAAAGACAAAACCACCACCGTAACAGGTACAAGCATGCAAAACTGAAGGTACTGCTACTCAATGCTAGACATCTAAACCTAAAAAGGCACTCTCTTGAGGCACACCTACAAATGGGGAACATCGCTATTAGTGCAGTAAATGGGACCCGGTTCAACACTCCAGAGAGCACACCTGTAGTACCAGGCTACAACTCTTATCACACATTTCGGGCACTAAACCAAGACCACAACACTACAGGAGGACAAGTGTCCATATTCACCAAGGTTATTCACACTTTCAGCCTAGTTCCCAACACAATGCATCTGAGAATCTCCAGGTGCAACTAACACTAGGTATATCTGCAGTCCAAATAGTAACTTGCTACAGATCCCCCACCATGCCCCAAGATTCTCACTACACCTTTATAAAAATACTGGGCAATCTTAAGATACAACCACACACCATAATACTGATAATACTGAGTGAGTTCAACTACCCTGCCATTAACTGGGAAAACTACTTGGGTACTGACACCTTTTACCAATGGTTCCTGGAATTCATACATTTCATCCCCCTGGATCAACAGATCCATTGGCCAAACAGGGACTCCAATATCCTAGACCTGGTCATTACCAACATGGGAGGCAGATGCTCCACACCATTGTTCACCCCCTCATTAGTCAGGTCTGACCATAAGGTAATCACCTTGACATCCCCATCCCACCCCCACACGCCACTAAGGAAGTCTCCATAAGACTCCTCTCCAAAGCCAACATCATGCTACTCAAGTCAGATGTGACAAACTTCATGACACCCATGGAGATGGGAGCTGACAGTTCAACTGGTGAATCCTACACTAAGGCACTGTATGAGCACATCCACTCATGCATGAATTGTGCCATCCCAAATAGAACTAAGACGCTGTCCTCCAAAAATGGAAGCCAATCTGGTGCTCCACTGCCATAAACAAACTATACAACAGAAGGAAGAAACTGTTGAAGAAAAGAGGATAATCCCAAAATGCAAACACCTACCTTACCAACCTCAGTAAGAAGCTGAGATCCCTCAGAATCCCCCAAAGCTTGTTATGTACATATAATTGCGGAAGATTCCACGGACAACCACAAGGCTTTCATAGTTATGTCCAGAATCTAAATGGCAATGCCCAGAACTGCTCTGAACTACTACAGAATGACATTAAATATATTGATTCCAAGGAGTTTGCCAATATCCGGGCAGATTGCTTTAGTGCCACATTCACCCTCCTCTATCCCCTTAAGGGGCCCATCTCACTACCAAAAGATTGCCAATTCCAGTAATCATGGCCACACAGGTAGAAACCACAATCTCCAAAGGTAGGAATACAGCATCCATGGGACCAGATGACATCCCGGGCTGTGTACTACATGAACTACAAAATACACTTGCACCTCATCTAAGTGTCATGTTTAATCAGAGCCCCACCTCAGGCTTCGATCCCACTGAGTGGTGCACAGCTACAGTTATCACACTCCAGAAGGGGGGATTCACCTTGGATCCTGGGAACTACCATCCCATCAGTCTGACAAGCCTGATCTGCAAGGGCACGGAATGCATTATCATGGAACTTATAAACGAAGACATTGTCAACCAGCAAACACTGGAACCCATGCAGGTTGGGCTCAGGAAGGGCCGATCTTGTCTCCTGAACCTGATTGACTACCTAAAAATAGAACCATTGCTGTAAACAAAGTCACCCGTGAAGTCTATTTGTTATTACCAAGAATAAAGTCGTCCCATGCAGGAAGACCCAAAAATTAATGTGTTATCCTTTGCGTTAACCTCATGGTTGTAAAGGTAAGCATGGCTGTGTTCATATGTGATTGGACTACAGCGTGTGGAAGACTGAAGATACTTGGGTGGGGACAACGTACAAGATGTGTCCTGAGGGGAGGTGGAGTGGAGGGTGGGCAAAGTGTGGTGATGTGGTTGCTACAGGCCAGTAACCAGAGAAGGAGTGGTGGCTGCGTGTGTGCAACAGTGGGGGGGGGGGGTGTTGTGGGCAAAGTAAATATGGGTTGAGAGGAGGCTGGATTGGATGGGCCTGTACTGGTCGGCCCGCCTAGTGGGTGGGGGAGAGGGGAATGTGATATAAAAATGTGAAACATAAAAGAGAAATAATTTAAATCCCTATTTAAATAAAACACTTAAAATAAAATAAACTTGGTAGTGTATTGCAGGGTAGACGTGTTTGGCTGTGGGGGGGTATGCCAATTTGTAAGAGATGTATATTGTTTGGGGCCTGTCAACCCCATTAGTGGTGCATGTGGACATATATGTTTCTGTTAATCTACCATTGCTGTCTACAGATGTCTGGCCATATATACCTATATGGGTATTTATAACCCCTGTATATTAATTCTCAACTAACAATGTTCTATTCTGTGTATCTACTTATATATCTCTGAAGACAGTTAAACGTATTCCTAAAAACAACTGGTATACCTCTAGAATACAATAATTGTATCTATACATATATCTTTGAAGATATTTGTATAATATTGTATGCATTTAGAAGAAAATGTTGTAATTCATAAAATGTTATTTGTTAGATTGTTTTTTAAATGGAGCTTTTCTCCCCAGGCCTCTGCTGAAAATGGACCTGTGTCCAGTCGGACTTTCCCGGTCAACAAATGTAAAATAAAATAAAAATAAATAAAATAAATATATTTGCTTGCATATATATATAACTATGTCCATCTAAACCTATAGAGATATATCTCTGCCTACATATATGTAACTTGGTGTATATATGTGGGCATATAGGTGTTGACATATATATGTGTGCATGTCAGCATTTGCTTGTATATATATATATATATATATATATATATATCTATATATATATCTATATATATATATATATATATATATCTGTGTGTATATAAAAAACCCATCAAAAACTAGGCATGCTTTATCGACAAAATCATTATCTTACACCGACCACTAAACTCACCCTCTCTACATCTTTTCTCATCCCCTCCCTCCTCTATGGTGCCCTACTCCTAACTAATCTACAATCCTCTCTGAAAACTCAACTATCTTGTTGCTACAACAAAATCTCCAAGTTCACCACTAGCCATAAGTCTTCCACTCACCACTGTTCCTCTCTTCACAAACTAAAATGGCTAGAGCTACCCAATCAGCTTATCTATACCCAGCTCACTCTAGCACATAAGCTCATTCTCAACCCCTCACTCTGTCCCTCCCTTTCCTCTGCATTTAAAATGCACCTACCTGACAGAGTGCTAAGGTCTAACAACCAAAATCTTCTAGAAGTATACAAACCAGCTCATCCCCCAGGCAAACACCTCCTATCCTTTAGTCTAGCACGACTCTGGAACTCCCTACCACCATCCATTCGTACTACCCCTAGCTACTCTAACTTCAAAAAAACTCTCCACTCACATCTAGTAACCCAATGGGAATGCTCCTGCTGCCACCCTACATAACTTACTCTGCAAACTTTCATCTTCTCTTCCCTTCAGTAGCATTCTTCCTTTTCATATACTCTTGTAAATCAATCTCTAAATGTATGTAATTCTTACCCACACCTCTCTCTGCAAGTTTACCACATGTATTATCAATCCTGTAGTCTACTAATTATTCCCATAATATTCTGTATTATCTGTTCATTCACCACTAACCTAGACTGTTAGTAATATTTGTCCTTGTCTAAATTTCTGTAGTATACTTTCAATCTATGACATATAGTAATGTTAATAGTTTATGGTCCCTCTATTTTATAACACATGTAAGCTTATAATCTACACCATATAGTAACCTTGATTTGTTTATGGAGCTTTTCTCCCTAGGTCTAATTCCTGCTGTATATTTTCAATCTATGACATATAGTAATGTTGATAGTCTTTGGTCTGCTCTATTTTATAATTCATGTAATCTTATAATCTACATCATATTGTGACCTTGAATTTTATGGAGCTTTTCTCCCGAGGACTCCATTGAAAACGGGTTCACTTTGGCCCAATGGACTATCCTGGTAAACCAACTGCAAATAAATAAATAAAATAAATAAATAAATATGTATATATATCTGGATATCTATATATATATATATATATATATATATATATATATATATATATATATATATATATATATATATATATATATATATATATATTGCTACATATATAGATATGTTGTATCTGTTTCGATATTAATATATTTACACACACACATCTAGATGTAGGTATGCATTCTTTGTACTGTTGCATGACTGGGCTGGATGCTATGTTTCTGACAACATCGGATTTATGTATATCTATTATGGCTTAGTGGTGCATTACTTTGTGTATGGTGTGCATGGTCCTGGGTTTGAGCCTTGCAGAGGCTATTTATTTTGTGGCTGGGCGGAACATGGGCCATTGGATACAGAGTGATTAAGGCACTTTAAAGCAGTTGTACGCGGGTTTGCTCAGAGCTCAGCACTGCAAACTTCTGGTTACAGTTTCTTATACTCCGTTAACTTCCACATTGCTTAATCTGTGTAGGCAGTGCTTACTCCCAGGCAAACATACATAAACACGCTTACTAGTGCTTACATATGCTTACTACTGCTTAGTTTTGCTTACACCTGGTTACTAGTGCCTTATTCATTATGACACTGCTACATCACATGTGCATTTCCTGCAGTATTCTAGTTCATACACATGTGTTATTTAGTGGGTTTTGCAACAAAACTATGGGTTATAACGTGCTTTGCCATGTAAAATAGACTGTGCTGCAGTGGGACTCAAACCAGGAATGCTTGCTTGTTAGGCAAATGCTCTGCCCAATACACACTATTGCTTACATCCACAAGGCAGTCCAATCAGAACCACTCCGTCCAACACCTGCGCGCCTTGACTCTTAATTTCATACCCATCATCCCCCCTGCTCCTCCTCCGCAGCAATCATCCTTTCTCTGGGTGCAGGTCGGGTCTAACCACACCACTACACACTGCCCACTCTCCACTTCTCAGGACACATCACGTACATTGTCTCGACCCATGGATCATCAGGCTTTCCCAGCCTTGTAGTCCAAGAACATACATGCCCTGCCATTGCGCATCTGTGTAATGGCAGAAACCCAAATAGCCATCAATTTTTGGGTTGTCCTGCAAGGGATGTTCCTGTCTTTGTTTCTAGATTAGACTTAGTGGGTCGACAAAGTTTCTCCCACTGGTAGTATTCTGCCTGTAGTTTGGGAAGCAGTGGTTTGTTTACTTTTTCTGTGTTTGTTTTTATGTTTCACCTGTCTGGCTGGGGGGAGATATTGGTACGTGTAACACATATGTTGATTGAGCCCCCTCACCCCCATTGGCAGTACCTGTGGTCATATATGTCATTCTTATGTGCTGTATCATATCTCTAGATATATATCTGTGTATACACATACACATGCACAAACACACACACACACACACACATATATATATATATATATATATATATATATATATATATATATATATACATATATGTGTGTGCATATGTATGCATATATATATATACATATATATATATATATATATATATATATATATATATATATATATATATACTATATATATATATTTATATATATATATATATATATATATATATATATATATATATATATTTATATATATATATTGCAGAATATATATCTAACGGTATATAGATGTATGGATGTCTGCATATGTCTATATCTATATGTGGCTATTTTTATATATATATATATATATATATATATATATATATATATATATATATATATATATATATATACATATACATATACATATGTAATACAGAGAGGGCGAGGTATATATCTATTTAGTTATAGATGTATATACATACACACATACATCTGCATGTATAGCTACATGTCCTTTAATGTTGAATGGTATTGCTGGATGCTATGTTTGTGGAAACATCAGGGTTATGTATATCTGTGGTGGCTTAGTGGTAAATTATATTGGCTATGGTGTGCAGGCTCCTCAGTTTGAGCCTTGCAGAGGATGCTTAGTTTGTTGCTGGCCAGGACAAGGCCCATTGGATTCGGAGTGGTTGAAGCACTTTTACGCAGTTGTCAGCAGGTTTGCACAACGGTAAGCACTGCTAACTTCCGGTGACATCTGCTTGCACATGGTTAGCCTCACTATTGCTTACTCTGTATGCACTGCTTACCATCATGCAAACAGACTTGCATCGGCTTACTAGTGCTTATTTAGCCTTACTACTGCTATATTTTAGACAGTAATAGTCTACTGGTTCTTGGGGTGGTGGTGGTGAATTTGGCAAGTGTATGGGGTTATCATTCATTACACAGCTTACTACTCCAGTTCACACATATATGTTATTTAATAGGTTATACAAGTAAATATATTGATCATAACAGTGATTTGACATGGAAATGGAATGTACTGCAGTGGGAATAGAACCGGGATTGATTGCTCATGAGGCCAAGACTCTGCCCACTACAATCTTGCTGTACTGTTTCATTTGCACATATCCTGCTTTTTATCCTACTTTTGCTATTTAAGCTACATTAACCATAGCTAAGCAATGGGCAAACCTGTGCACCCATGGTTAAACCTCATCCGTTTCATTAACAATACATTTCTTTTTAATTTTTTTATTCACTATTGCTCTTATACATGTGGGGGATGTTGCTGGGGCTATGCGTACATCTATGGATGGTCTCGCTCATTGTTTACTACCTTTCTGCAGTCCTTCATTGCAGGGGCATGAATATTCTGAGAGCTCTGCTCTCTGACATGCCCCCTGCACTTGTATATACTCCATCTATGTATGACGTGCTGCCATCTTGCTCCTAGATGGGTGCTTCCATGCAGGACTAAGACTTAGCTAGTCCTGCATAGAAGGTTAGTGAATCGGGGGGGGATGATTAAACATAATTTTTTGTGACTGGGGTATAATGTCAAATGTTTGAATATAGTTGAATACTTTAACATGCATAGTCCCTAAAATGATTTAGAGAAAATATATTATATATTGATAGTCTGGAAGACATAGCTCATATGTCTGTAAAACCTCATTTATAGAATTTGACAAATGTTGTACAAATATTCTCCATCACCTAATCCTTATATTTGAAAACAGAAGCACTGTCTCTTTCGATTGCCATATACCAACTACAGCATAAAACAGCATCATTTTATATTTTTATTCAAGTTTTAACATTCATTCTTTCAAACCAGTCTATGCCAACAACTGAATGGAAAAATGCCTCTTTTTCATTCATAACTTTTTGTTGTACCCAGTCATCATGTAGTTTTACAGAATTAATATTGTCCCCATATTTCAAAATCCCAACATAGTCCATAATACTTTTTCTTACAAAATATACCAAATATGTTTGTTTTATCTTGGCCATTTCCCTACTCTCACACTAACGTAGAAAAACAAACTGGTAAAATAAACCAAAGGTGAGCAAACTTGAAGAACTAACTGCTTTATTGGTAAGCACTTTCGTTGTCAAAGATTAAGCCAACTTCTTCTGACCATCAAAACACATACAAAATACGGCCAAACATTTACTTGCTGAACCAAAAGTTTGTTTTTACACAGGTTTACCTAAATTAGTAACCCCTTAACCAACAAACCTTAACAATGCTAAACCATCTTGACATTAAAAATCCAACCAAATATCTACCTAGAGACAGTATAGTTATTTAAAAATAACTATTAAAAAACTATTAAAAACATGTATTATAAAAACATGTATTCTATTTATTTAAATAATGGATTGCCTTTTTTATCTAATTAATTGATTGTTTAATTGGATTAGCACTATGTATAAAAAGCACTCTTTTAAACGTGGGAGAGTATTTTGTATGTGTTTTGATGGTCTGAAGAAGTTGGCTTAATCTTTGCCAACGAAAGCACTTACCAATAAAGGAGTTAGTTCTTCAAGCTTGCTCACCTTTGGTTTATTTTACCATTTCCCTACTCTGCATTTATAAAGGTTAATATACCATCAGTCTAATAAACCTTTTATATTGCAAGAAAAGCCAATGTATATTGTAGTCCACACCTTTTATATTCTTGAATGTCTTCTCATATGACATTTTTGATGAAACGTTGTCTGTCATTGATCTTAATGTGTCTATACAGGTTAACCGACAACTTGAAATTGCCATCATGGTTGTCATAACAGTCACAATATCTGCCTATTATTTTAGCGTGGCACAATTTGGATGAAAATAACTATTGGCTTCTCATTTGTCTTATCAATTTCAGTCAACGACACCTTTTCAATCTTTATCATTTTTTTTTAAAACCTGTTCACTGTATCATCTTTGTTTTGCAAAAGCCCATAAGATCTATCTCATTTGGCTTCTTCCATCTCTCCAGTTGGACTGATATGTTTTCCTCCAAAACTTTTCTTACATCAAAATCACCTGACTTTCTATATGTTCCACTTGCCTGACATTTAATTTGCTTTCTTATAAATCTTACCAACTTGTTGCTTTACCAGAATTATGGCACCATGCTGATCAGATTGGAGCTCAGCCTCATCAACTCAGTTTGTTTCTAATCACTTCACATTACTACGCAAATGTCCTGTTAGAAACCATATGTTATGTTTAATGGCTTCCAGCACCCTCATAACATGTTTTCATGTAAAGTCAGTAGATTCTTTGTAGCAGTATAGCATAGCACTATCTTGTTTTTTGCTGCCTCTCTCAGTCTCAAGTAGCACTAATCATTTCTTCATAACTCTTGTTTTCATCTGCACTTTCCAAATCTTCCATCATCACTCACCAAATGATAGACGTACACACTGCTGCCATGGATTATGGTTTGACAAGCTTAATTTGGATCAGGAAAAAACATTATATTAACACTAATTTTACAGAGCAATGCAGACAGGCAACCAGCTTTGTGAACCATCATACAACCTCCACAAAACACATATTTCATATTCAGAATGTCCTTTCTCATCCATTCCTTCCCCAACAAAGGACCATCCACAATGTCAAGCAACAATTTTCCTACAACCTTTCCTCACCCCTTCATCCTGCATTAAACTATTAATCTGCCATATTTGTTCACCTTTTCTGCATTTACTTCATTTTTGTCCTGCTGACATCTTCATTAAGGGTCTAAAGTGGTTGAGATCCAGTTCTGCACTAACTGGAGTTATACTCTTTTGTTGACTAAATGATGTTTAAAGAGTTCTGATACATATCTTTCATTCAGTCAATCACATTTCCTAACTTTTAGTGTGTTAAAGCTATTTAACATCAGCTCACCCTTTTTATCATCTTCAATTCAGTTAACCACTCAGCACCTTCAATTTCCCTTTATTGCAGGCAGTGTCCAAGATAGTTATCAAACGTCACCACAGCAGCCTGGAAAACCCACACCACTTCACTCAGTCCTGCCATATTAAAAATACATCCTATAATCTCTTTATTCCAGGTAGATACATATTTTTAAATATCATTCAGTATTTATCAGTATTTTTCCTGCAAACTAAGATTCGAAAATAGATAATAACTATAAATATGTTTACAAAACAAATATAACTGTGAGTTTTCTTCATTCAGTGAGATAAGTACATGAACATTTCTAGCAGGCACTTATTAGTATTTCCCATCAGCAACATCTTAATGCTTTATTAATGACGCTGAATTTGTGCCCAGGTACCACACATGCACGCAATCACAGGCACACAGATATGCAGACACACACACACACACACACACACACACACACACACACACACACACACACACACACACACACACACACAATGAATATTTATAAATGAGTGCCACAGTTAATATAACTTTATCAGCAGACATTCTTTAGTCAAAATAACATGTTCAGTCAATACATAATAATTTCTTCTCATTCTCTTTCCGTATCCCACGGTTACACACACACCCATTTTTTCATTCTTGTCATGTGCATTGCAGAATGCCTGATGTGCATATTCACTCTAGCCACCAACTCAATATTATGAGCCATGAAACCTCTTAATGTTTGCACTTATCCTTTATTGTACTGAAAAAGAATTTAACATTTGCTATATCCTTGTATATTATTTTATTTATTTATTTATTTCAGTTTGATTACCAGGGAGGTCCACTGGGCTTGGGGGCCCGTTTTCAGTGAAGGCACGGGGAGAAAAACTCCAACAAGGAAATACAACAGTTCAAATATTTTGATTACAAAACAGTTTCAATTAGCATGCAAAGTCATAGACAGTATGTATTACAGATAACAGGTAGTTACAAAAGAATAAACACTAGCAATTTCAATTATTGTTAAGGGGGAAAAAGGCTTACATAATGAAAATCCAAGTTTTACTGTTTTGTTCCCTAAGCTAAATAATTTTTAGAAAGGAATAGGAAGGTGAATAGGAGGAGGTTAGCCTGGAGTAAAGGGAGAAGGTAGTTTAAAAGTTGTAGGCTGAAGTGTGCAGTTGCAAATTCTGTTTAGATAGAGGTAGGAATGAACTTGGGTTTTGAAGTTATTAAGGTTGGTACATATCCTTAGTGACGATGGCAGGGCATTTCATTTTTTAGCTAGGGTAAAGGATAAGAGAAGCTGACCTGCAGGGTGCTGGGGTTTTTGAACTGCGATCAGGTTTTGTTGACAAGATCTAAGTGGTCTAAGGGGGGGTATAAGGTTGTACAATATTAGAAAGAGCAGGGCAGTTAGAAGGGGGTAGCAATAGTATGAAAGCTGTGGTGATTTTGAGGAGGTTAAGTTGCTTGGGAAGTTCAAGCCAGTTAAGAGAGTGAAGGGAGGAGCAGTGATGAGAAGAGGATTTGGCGTTTGTGGCAAATCTAGAGATTTTGTTGTAGCATAGTTCCAATTTGGCGGTAAGTGTGGATGAAAGATTAGTGAGCAGGGGGGCTCCGTACAAGAGGTAGGGAAGGAGGTAGGTAGAGGCAAGGGTTTGTCTGGAATGAGGAGAGAGGAAGTGGTTGTTTCTATACAGTAAACCTAGTTTTATGTGTGTTTTTTTGATGTTTAGCTGGATATGGGTTTTAAATTTTAGTTGATCATCGATTGTAACACCGAGAAGTTTGGTGGAGGGTACAATCTCGATAGAGGAGTTACTAAGGCTGGTAATTCGAAATTAGTTTTTATCAAGGGAGGAGGATTTAGAGGGGGAGAAAAGGAGGATCTTAGTTTTGTTAGCATTTAGGGAGAGATGATTTTGTAGCATCCCGTTTTCAGTGGTTTGAGAAGGCACTTTGAGTTAGGGCTTGGAGGTCTGTTAGGTTAGAGGCAGAGCAGATCAATGTGGAATCATCAGCATATTGCACAATTTTTGTGTTAGGGATGGCTTTATGGAAGTCATTAATAGAGATATTGAATAGTAATGGGCCGAGTATGGAACCTTGAGGTACTCCGGTAGGGGTAGGAAGAAAAGTAGAGGTGGCTTGGCCCCATCTCACAGCTTGGGATCTGTTTGAAAGGTAGCTGGAGAACCAGGAAAGAGTCTTTGGGCAAAGGTTGAGATTAGATAGGTGATTTATAAGGTGGGTGTGAGAGATGGCGTCAAAAGCTTTGGATAAATCTAGTAGGCAGTGGATACTATATTACCGGAGTCACGAGCTGAATTGACAGAGTGCAAGAAGGAGAGAAGGGCGGTGTTAGTACTGTGTCCTGGGTGGAAACCGTGTTGGGTATGAGAGAGAAGTTGGTGCTTGGTAAGGAATGGCAGGAGTTGCAGGTGGATACATTTTCTAGGATTTTGGAGATAGGGGAGAAAATGGCTAGAGGGCGGAAATTTGAGACAGTACAATTTTTGCTGCCTTTGTGGAGAGGTAGAATGTAAGCGGTACGCCATACTTTAGGTACGTAGGATTCAAGTAATGACCTATTAATTAGGATGCTGATAGGTAGAGCAATAGAGTCAGAAGCTATTTTTAGGAAGGAGGATGGAATGTTATCAGGGGCATTGGAGCAGGGCTTTAGTTTATATAGAAGTTTCTTTATTTGGTCGGTAGATACTGGTTTGAGTTTGAAAGAGGGGGGGGAGAGCAGGTTATGGAAGATTGAGCAGGGAGGGGTGGAAGGTGATTGTTAGTAAATGTCTTGGTTAGCTCAGCGATGGAAGAGGTGAAGAAGGAATTAAATAGTGAGGCTATTTCAAGGTCAGATTTGCTGGTATCTGGACAGGGGTTGTTTTTAGTACCAGGTCTGAGGAGGGAATTGATGGAATTCCAGAATTGTTTGGAGTAGACTAGTATGGTTTTCTTGAAGTTTGATGTAGTAAGACTTTTTATCTTTAATGACTTGTTTCTTGGTTAGGTTTCTTAACTGCTTATACTTGAGGAATATTTCGGGTTGCTTGTGTTTAAAGTAGGACTTCCAGGTTTTACCTCTTTGGAGCATTAACTTTTTTGTGTCTTTGGTGAGCCAAGGGGAGGTATTTGCTTTAACTCTTTTTGTTCTTGTTGGAGCTAGAGAGTTAAGGAATGTTAAGAATGTGGAAATGAAATAGTCGACGGCTTCGTCTAATGGTAATATTTTTAGAGGGTTCCAGTTGGTGAGTTTAAGAGAGTCAGAGAAAGAAGTAGGGTTGAAGTTAGAGAGGTTTCGAGTGTGAGTGTAGTGGTGAGAGTGTGGGGAGGTGGGAGTAGCTCGAATGGAGTAGGCAGGGAGGTGGTCTCCTAAAGGGTCAGGAGTGATACCAGATTTTATAACTTTGTTTGGATGAGATACTAGAATCCAGTCAAGTATGGAGCCAGGGGGATTAGCTTTGTTAGGTCTGGTAATGGAGTAATATCCCTCTATGTACTACTGACAACAAACATATTAGTATTGCAGAAATTGCCGAAGATGTTCCAGAGTATGATGTATTCACATGCTCCCATTCTTAACTCCAGACATACTAACAAGCCACTAAAAGTGTTGCAACCCTCCATATATAATTTTTCAGACTTGTGAAACCGTTATTCTTTTCTCGCACAATTTTCCATAATAAATGTTGGCATGCCTGAGGAGTGTTTTAGTGATACACCAGCTGGCTATACACAAAATCAAACAAATTCCCTAAACTATTTGTATGGCACACATTTTGTGCTTTTTTATGCTGACTCATGATGGATGAGATGGGAATGAGAGAATATTTTCCTAAAATCTTAAACTAGACTAATGACAGATGTATAGGCTGGAAATTATTGTAAGTGCTAGAAGTCCCACTTTTGTGTAAACAGGACAACAATTGGAGTTTTCTGCATTTTTAAAACATTAGATTATTGGATCCAGCAGTTGATAAGGAGAAAGAGATGAAAAAAGAAGTAGAATAAGTAAAATACAGAGGTAGACCATAATCCCATAGTGAAGAGGAAAGCCTGAGTGGTTTGAGAAGGCACTTTGTGTTAGGGCTTGGAGGTCTGTTAGGTTAGAGGCAGAGCAGATCAATGTGGAATCATCAGCATATTGCACAATTTTTGTGTTAGGGATGGCTTTGTGGAAGTCATTAATAAAGATATTGAATAGTAATGGGCAAATTTAAAAACTGCAAACATACTGTGAAGTCTGTTCACCCATTGTGTATATTCTGTATTTGTTGTTAATATTACATATTTACTGTTAATTCTGCTTTGATGTTACAGTATTTTTAATTTTTATTACAAACAAGCTACTATCTTCATGGGGATTGTGAGTAGATTGTAGGTAATCCATCCTGATTTTGTTTTACAAAGGTGACAAAATGACAATGTTTATTTTAGTAAAGGAATTTTCTTCTACTCCTAAAACATTCAAAACAGGAGGTGGCATCAGTTAGGTTAAATGAAGAAATCATGTAAGCTGCTGCTATGTTTACTATGAAGTCTATTCCGCTGTTGTGTGCTCTGCGATTTTTCTTTTACTTTTAGTTCTTCAGTGGGGTTTAGTGTTTTTACTGTTTTTGTCTTGGTGCTCTGAAACAGGTGAATTGCATGAGGGGTTACAGATGCTTTCCTTAGAAACACTGTTCCACTAGTGTTCCACTCGTTGAATGTTAATCTATTAAACTTCACTTTGATTAGTTAAACTACTCACACAACTAACAATGTAAATATCCTCTCCCATCAGGTTATCAATAATATGGCTCTCTATCTTGTGGCCATACTCAATAGCTAAAGCATACTAATTAATAATGAATGAATGAAAACTGATTACAAAAATCATATTTTATCATTATAGCACAGTACAACACAATAATTAATAGTGAAAACAAAGGCTTTATAGCAGCAAAGACAGGATTGTGGTTTAACATCAGTTATTCTGTGGTTTTGGCAGCATGCCTCTCCAGAGTACTATTAACCAGACATTGGCAGTGTGGAGTTTGTTAAAACTTAAAATATTTCCAAACACTATCCAGCTTGTCAAAAGATATAAAAGCAATATATTTCTGAATACTCTGGGTTAAGATAATAGGAATAAGATTGCTTAGAAGAAATCTGTAGTACGTGCATGAGTTGTGATATGATAGTACCAGTAATAAGTGTGTATTGCTGTGGGTTTTAGAACCAAATGGGTTGAATTAATGATATCTCCTATGAAAAAGGACAAAGGAAACAGTACTTATGCACAACATATAAAAAAATACAGACCCACGGGCTTTCAGTATTGCACACATGGGCACACTTAAATAAAATCTTAATAAAAAATATTTAATTACTTTTCTTGCACTTCACTGCTCTTGATGTCCTGGTTCTGTACATATGACATTTCGCTTTCATTTTCTTCAGCCTATATCAGACCACTTCAGGCACTGGACACCAGATCCAGCCATGACCTGTGATGAAATGGTTTCTTGTTGCTTCATCTAATATCCCATTCAGCCAACAAAACTGCTGTTTCTACTTTCCTAGAGTAACAATGGTTGATGTCACAAGACACAACTGTCTTATTCTTTGTGGGAGACTTAGCTTAAACTCAGGGCTACTTCAAAAATAGCTGTTTTATTACTTATGAAAGTTAGAACTCTGCAAGTCACAGTAAAAATTGCAAGCTGAGAGAATTCTGTTGATGGAAAAGTCATGGTTTTAATACATAAAACAAAGACAAAAATAAAGATATAAAACACATAAAATGGAGGGGTTTCAGCATAATGGTACAACAGCAGGAGCGTCCACTGATCAGAGTTGTAGCTAGCAAATCCCATCTTGTAATCATAAGCTCTTAGTTCTACCCCCCCCCCCGCAGATAGCTATCACTTAAAAATGGACACATCTCTCAAAATACTGCCCCCAAGTACTTAGTAAATGTAAGTAACATTTTCAGTTGTTCTCCCCTAAAACTATTGTTTTTGGGATAATCAGTGTTGAATCTTTTGTTAAAGGCATTCCATAAGATAGTTGTAGATATAATATGACCAGTAAAAAAGCCATGTTGATATGATGCTCAGAAAGAAATTTACTCAGTAGAGTACAAAAGGTATGCCTGGCTACACCCTTGCCACAAATGCCATTTACACCATCACTGTAAAGGTTACATAGCAATGTAATGCTTTTTGCTACCACAGTAAAATGGGTCACGTGACTCAAAGGGGAAGGGTTCACCAATATTTAATGAGAATAACATTGTAGTATTTAATTACTGGTATCAAAAGAAGTTGATAGTGTAGTGTTTCTCAGTGTTTCCTGTTAAT